>NW_015505741.1:683688-709672 GCF_001515645.1 Sinocyclocheilus grahami
ACCCACCCTTATGGATCAGCGTACTCAGTACGAAGACCTCAAGTGAGGGGAGTACTCAAAGCTCGACCTAAGAGCGACTTATCAAGGAGGCCCACAAGAGCCTAACAAACTAAAACAGCCACAGAGCTCTGTTGAAAAAACATTAGGAACTGCGATCTCAGCATAGCGACCCTCAAAGGGAGGGGGGGGGGATCTACCAGGCTCATGAACAGCTGATCAGGGAGGCTCACAGAGAGCCTCAAAAACCCTGAAATAATTGCAAATAAAAATACTGGGGAGCAGAGTGCGCAGTATAACTCCTTTTCCATGCTCAACCTAAATATTCACGTCCTGGGCTGAGAGGATGAGGAGGCTCAAAAGAGGCTCAAACAAGAGCCTAACAACTCAAAAACTTGCCATTACACCAAGTCAGGAGCCTCCTTCACCAATAATGTAGATATCTCACATTATACACAGTTCCTATTCTGTAAAATAAAATAAACCCAAAAAGGAATTCTGAAAGAGAAAGCACTCCTCGTCAGATTCCTTCCATGCCCCGCCTACAACCCCCGTGATCGGTCTGATTAACTGCCTCAGCAGTCGTGAGACCCGAAACGCGGGTGAGAGGCGCTCAATTCTCAAAGAGAATCAGGCATAGAGGCATTCTCAACGTGATCACATCTCGCAGCGTGGCTAATCTCTGTCGAGAGCCAAACACACTCTGTTCAAACACTAAATTCTCTCAAGAATAAGGCAAGAACAGAACCGCCGTGAATGCATCGCATTAAGCTTGTTCAACTCCCTTGAGAGGCGAACGTGCTCGTGCAAACGCTGACAAAAAACTAGAGTACAGACCTCTGCTCTAGTAGTTCCGCGAATGCAAACAGTGAGCGCATCCTTACCCCCGTGAGTCAAACGCATGTGCTTCCGTACACAAGGCTTGAAGACAAAGAAGAGGATGACGTTTTCCGCAGGTGCTCTTTTATACCCGCATTCGCGTTATTGTTTACGCCATAGGCTGCCGCCTGCCAATGTCAAATTCATTGTCGTTTTTTCATTTCATGCTTCAGACACCGGTCACGCTGAAGGCGTTCCCCTAGCGCCCTCTAGAGGACGCAGCGCTGAGTTCCCTTTCGAAAGGGAACATGGTATTAAATGTGGTATTTTGTCAGATGGAACAGCATTTACTACACAGAGCCATAGTTCACTGACAAGCTGTGCAAAACAGCTGTCATAATCGCAGACCAATTTCTTTGATTTCATAATTGCGCAATTAAATCGGTCTGTGATTATGAAAGCGGTTTTGCGCAGCTTGTCAGTGAACTTGTCATGAAATGCTGCTCCATCTGAAAGCATTTGAGTTGCTTATAACGTGCATTTGAAAAAGCAACACGCATCAAACATCTTTCCAAACATGCAAAGCATTTATGAACCTCTTGGCCAACAAAATACCAAATTTAATAACATGTTTTACTCCAAACTCACTTAGCATTGCATTATAAATGTTGCATTGTACTATAAATAGACCAACGTGCATTACCTTTCTTCTGCGGGGCATATTTGGAGTTTCAGCGCAAGAGCGCCCTCTGGCCTTCGAATGGAGATTCACTACTGATCACAGAACCATGCTTCACTGACAAACTGTGCATGAAAATCACATTTGATTAATCGTGCAGTCCTACTTTTCATATTCTTTATCCTGGCTGAAGCACCTTTGTTTCAATCTATAAGAATAATCAGCCGATGTTATAGTTTAAAGTTAAAGATATTAATATTATTGTACGGTCTGTTTTGGGTTTTGTTTCATGTTCTTGTTTTCATGTCTTTTATTTTGTAATTTGATTTATGATGTTAGTGTCATGCTTCCCTTGCCCTTATGCATTTCTGCCCTGTGTGTGTCATGTTGTGATTGGTTGTTCAAGTCATGTGTCTTGTTCCTCATTGGTTATTGTCCTGTCATGTGGTTCTCAGTTCTGTTTGCTCATTGGTTGATTCTTGTCATGTGAGTGTTTGCTATAAGTAGCCCTCTTATTGTCATTGTCTCTCATCATGTATTGATGTTGTAGCCTGCTGTTGGAGAGTTGTTTTTCTGTTCACGGTCAAGTCCGTTCATGCCATGTCAAGTCAAGTTTGTTTCAAGTCAAGTCAAGTCTTTGTTTGGATTTCACATTGTAAATAAACTGCACTTGGGTTCATCATCACAACTCGACTTCAGTGGACTGATCATTACAATTATTAAGGTGAGCCTGAGAGTCTTATATTTATTTGACAGTGATTTCACATTTCTTGTTTGTATGAAGGCTTAAAATGAAAATTAAGAAATATATTGTGATATAAATAGGGCTGGGTATCGAGTTTGATACTTTTTAGGCACTGACCGAATTGCCTCGATACTATCGAGTATCGAAAAACGTCTCGTCGTTCGTACCAAATTTCGACACCTAAGGGTTAATCTCATCAATGTCAGTGAGGCGCAGATCGATCAGTGTTTGACATCCGCGAGAGCGATGCGAAAACGTACGGAGAAGTCTGCTTGTGGTATCTTACTATAGCCTAATACACTGATAGGTCTGCACAGTCGGTCCGTGACTGTGACACTCAGAGATGTGGCTCACACGTGAGGATTTAGTGTGAATGCGTCCCAGCCCCCGTAGCTGTAAGGCTACATTTACACTGGTGCGCTTACTAGACCCTATCCCCTCACACCTCCTCCAAGCAATCTCTCCTACACTCTTACGAGCACTCACACACATCATCAACACATCTCTCCTCACAAGCACTTTCCCCACTGCATTCAAGCAGCCTTGGGTAACCCCAATGCTAAAAAAAACCTTAATTAAACACTTCACTTATAGATAGCTACAGACCTATCGCTCTCATTCCATTCATAGCAAAAACACTTGAAATAGTTGTTTTTTAACCAGGTATAATTTCTTTCACAGACCAACCAACTGGATGCTAACCAGTCAGGTTTTAGGAGTGGCCATTCAACTGAGACTGCGTTACTGTCAGTCACTGAAGCCTTGCAGATTGCAAAAGCTGATTCCAAATCATTAGTTCTTATTCTGCTGGATCTATCTGCCGCTTTTGACACCGAGTCATCAGAACCTCCTGTCCACCCTCTCATCACTGGGCATCACAGAGATTCCACTTTGCTGGTTTGAATCCTATCTCACTGGTAGGTCTTTCTGGGTGGCCTGGGGAGGGGAGGTATCCAAACTGCATCAACTGGTCACTGGGGTTCCTCAGGGATCAGTTCTTGGACCCCTCCTCTTCTCCATATACACTACATCACTGGGACCCATCAGACAGGCACATGGCTTCTCCTAACATTGCTATGCTGATGACACTCTATCTTTCATTTCAACCAGATGATCCAAGAGTAGCTGCATGGATCTCAGGCTGCCTGGTGGACATGTCAGCATGGATGAACGAACATCACCTACAGCTCAATCTGGCAAAGACTGAGCTCCTTGTCTTCCCTGCCACTCCACCTCTACAGCATAATTTCACCATCCAGTTAGGTTAATCAACAATTACCCCATCAAGTTCGGTCAGAAATCTTGGTGTAATCTTTGATGACCAGCTGACTTTCAAAGACTACATTGCAACAATTGCTTGATCTTGCAGGTTTGCATTGCACAACATC
This sequence comes from Sinocyclocheilus grahami, assembly GCF_001515645.1. Taxonomy (NCBI): domain Eukaryota; kingdom Metazoa; phylum Chordata; class Actinopteri; order Cypriniformes; family Cyprinidae; genus Sinocyclocheilus; species Sinocyclocheilus grahami. The sequence goes on from NW_015505741.1 coordinate 687,317, forward strand.
AGAAAGATCAGGCCCTTCCTAACGGAGCATGCTGCACAACTTCTTGTCCAGGGCCTTGTCATCTCTAGGCTGGACTACTGCAATGCTCTTCTAGCTGGACTTCCATCATGCACAATAAAGCCTCTACAAATGATTCAGAATGCAGCGGCATGACTGGTCTTCAACGAGCCCAAAATAACCCACGACACACCTCTCTTTATTCTCCTGCACTGGCTGCCGGTCACAGCTCGCATCAAGTTCAAGACACTGATGCTTGCATATAGAACAGCCACAGGCTCAGCACCCGCCTACTTCCACTCACTTTTGAGAATCTACATCCCCTCCAGAAGTCTAGGATCTACGAGTGAGCGACACCTCGTGGTACCATCACAGAGAGGCACAAAATCACTTTCCAGAACATTTTCGTTCACCGTTCCTGGCTGGTAGAATTGTCTCCCAACCCCTATCCGGTATGCTGATTCCCTGACAATTTTCAAGCGACAGCTGAAAACTCACCTCTTTCGTCACTATCTGACTTCTTCCTAAAGAAAAAAAAAACCTTTCTCTTTTCTTTAATCTTTCCCTGTCTAGTTTGTAGACAGGGATGTATTTATTTGAACAATGCATGAAACTTGGTATTATGAGCACTTCCTGTGTCTATTTGCCTCTTTAAGATGATTCACTTGATATATTCCCCAATTGTAAGTCACTTTGGATAAAAGCGTCTGCTAAATGAATAAATGTAATGAGTTTTTATCACAACATTTTGAGAGCGGTTTTTGGAGAATTATGAGATTTAAGAATTGCAAGATGTTAACTGTTTATAAACAAGTTACAATGGTATACAATGTAATCAGACTGTGTGTTCAGAATTATGAATATGGGACTATTGAGATCAACTTTTTGTGTTTTTATATGTACAATAAGCAGAATAACTGCAACATAAAGGGGGAACAATTAAAGATAAGGTTAGAAAGCATGAAGCTTGCACTGTCAGAATGCCAGTCCTTCAGTCAAGTGCAAAGCAAGACGCAACCCACAGCAATGTGTTATAACAACAACGTCTCGGAGAGCCTGACAGCAGATAAAAGTAAATGATAAATATATGACTTTTAAGTGATTAGTTACTAAAGTGTGCATCAAATTTGCTAAACATGGAAGCTCAAACATGTGTGACACGCTAGAACAGCCCTCACTGGTTCTTGCGCATCATGTACATTTGAGCGTCGTCTTTTCCTTTTAATGGCAGTTGGCAAACCTACTGGAAGGTGCCACCACCTGCATGACATGCATGACGCAAAATAAGGACCAGGCTTAGGATAGATGCTCAATAAATAAAATGCTCAATTGGCCCCAGTCCCGATTCTTGAGATCGACTCGGGATGTCTCTAGATGATTCTAAACCAGTGCAATATTTCCTCAACAAAATAGTAACCACATAAACTGCTGAAAAGCAAAGTATAGTGACAAAACCATTGTTTACACCAAAATATATATATTTTTTGCACATTCATTTCAAAATGAGCTGGTTAATGTTTTGACTTACTGTTTGTGTGCTGAACCTCAGGAGTTCCCGTATGAAGGTCATTAAATTTATGCATTTCATTCTCCTCTTCTTCTCTTCTTTGTCTTTCCTGTTGTTTCTGTTTCTCCCATTCCTTTTGGTCTCTCTTCAGCTCATCTCGTATCTTTCTCTCTTGTTCCTCTATGTATTTAATATCTGTTTTATATTGTTCTTCAGCTTTTATATACTCATCTTCTCTTCTCTTTGTCTCTTTGTCATGATTTTGTCTTTCTTTCTCCATCATCTTCTTCATTCTTTTTCTATCTTCTTCATGTTTGATCTGAAGATCTTTTTTCTCTCTGTATCTTCTTTCTCTCTCTCGTTTAAGTTTCTGATAATATTCATCCCATGTTTCCTTTTCTATCTTTCTCCTTCTCTCATCCACTTCTTCTGTTCTATTTCTTTCTTTTTCATGATTCCGTCTCTCTTCATCCACCATCATCTTCATTCTCTCGTTCTCTTCTTTGTATTTGGACAGAATAACTTCTTTCTCACTTTCCATTCTCTCTTCTACCTCTTTAAGTCTCTGATTACATTCATCCCATGTTGCCTGCTCTTTCTTTCTCCATTTATCCTCCTCTTCTTCTCTTCTTTGTCTTTCCTGTTGTTTCTGATTCTCTGATTCCTCTCGTTCTCTCTTCAGCTCCTCTCGTATCTTTCTCTCTTGTTCCTCTCTTTCTTTGATGTCTCTTTTGTATCGTTCTTCTCTCTCAATAAATTCTTCTTCTCTTCTCTTTCTCTCTTTCTCATGATTCTGTCTTTTTTCCTCCATCTTCATCTTCATCTTCTTTTTCTCTTCTTCATGTTTGTTCATCAGTTTTTCTTTTTCTCTGACCACTTGCTCCACTTTCTCCATCAGTATGTTCTTCTGTTGTTCTTGTAATTCTCTTTCCATCTCTCTGAACATCTTACATGAGTAGTAACTCCCTCCGTTTGCTTTCACCATGTTGTCTATCTTCTGCAGCAGATCAGTCACCTGTGTTCGGTCTCCAGTCTCTTTATTATTGAACACATGGTATCTGTTTTCACACACATCAATCAGTTGCTTTAAAGCAGATCCAGATTTTCCCAGATACTGTTCAATAGTTTTGTCATTCAGATCATCCCCTCTGGTGAAGAGCACCATCGTGTACTTTAAAGAGTTTTCACCAAATGTCTCTTGGATGATATCCACTGATTTTTCCTCTTCTTGAGTGAATCGTTGTCCTAAATTGAGCACAATGATGAACACATGTGGTCCAGGCAGGATCATGGGGATGCAGTTGCTGATTTCTTTCTGGATTTCATCATTACTGAGTTCAGTATCAAACAGTCCTGGAGTGTCGATCACAGTAATGTGTCTGCCATTGATTTCAGCGTTCTCTCTAAAACACTCTTTAGTAATAGACTCATGAGCTGCTTCAGCTTCAAACATGACTCTTCCTAAGATGTTGTTTCCAGTTGAACTCTTCCCAACTCCAGTTTTTCCCAGCAGCACAATCCTCAGTTCATATTCTCTGTCTCTTGAATCTAAAGATAATCAAATGAAAATTAAAAACAATATTAAATTTCAAGTGAAGATTGTCAATTATCCAGTTCATCAGAGAATATTGTGTGTAATTTATACTAAAGCATCATGTGCTGATCATATTGTTTCTTCTGAACTCTGCATATAATGTTATTGTTTTCTATCGCAAATCTGTAGACTTTAGCAATCATGAATAGTGTTTGTTTAACCAATGCAATTTTTCTGATCATTACCTTGTGATTGAAACCACGTCTCTAAAGGATAGATTCTCCTTTTCATTTCTTCAAATTTCTGCAGTTTTTCCATCTGTGTCTCCATCAATGTCTCTGTGGAGAAACAATCACCACTATTTTCCTCAACCATCTGCTCCAGTTTCTCCATCAACACAGACACTTGTGTGTTCAGGTCAATGATATGATGTCGTCCTCCAAATCTCTCAATGACAGACTTTGTTTCTTCATTTAGTTCTGCTGTCTGATGCTCTGGATTTTGCTTTATGAGGATCATGATGTGTTTGTTGATTCTTGAGCTGAAGATCCTCTGGATCTCCTCTATTTCTGCTTCGTCTTCATCAGTCAGTGGAGCATCAGGAATGATGAGGATGAACACATGAACTCCAGGATGACAGAGAGACACACAGCGGTGAGTCTGACGCAGCACGTCCTCCTCTGAGAGCTGAGTGTTGAACAGAGCTGGAAGCTCCACCAGACTGATCAGACGTCCATCAAGCTCCACGTCTCTCCTCACACACTCTGAGCTCAGCTCTGATCTTCTCTCGCTCTGCTTCAGGATCAGCTTTGATGTGAAGGATTTTAATTCTCTGTTACTCCCACACACAAGCAGATTCAGCTTCACACCCTCTGGAATGGTGACAAAGGAATAAACTAGTTAAACAATGTGATTTTAAATTTGATCAATGCTGCATCTCATATCATGTTGGAATTATGGTAATCATCACTTCACTGGAATTTACTAGTTTCCCACTAGTAAAAGCCTTTCGTGTCTTTCATGCCTATTACTGTATCACACAAAGATTATTTATTCAGAGAAATAAATGAATCCACTCACCCAGTGTCTTGATCTTCTGCTGTAGCTCTTTGACTTCATTATCTCTCACTCTTAGTTTCTCCTCTAGTTCATGTCTGACTTTCTTCTCTGGAGCTTTTATGTGCATCTGAAGAGAATAGGGTTCAATCTTCATGCTGTCTATACGATCAAACAGATCTGAGATCTTTTCTGAGCTTCTCTGGTCCTTTAAACCCATCACACAGTACAAGCTGCCATAGAGACTCACAAAATCTATCATACTTTGGTCAAGTTCAGTAATGAAAAGCAACATGAAGTGCTCATTACAGTTAAATATTCCTTTAATCTTCTCCATTTCTGCTCTTTCGTCATTAGAAAGTGGACAGAAAGTACTAACAAGGATGAAAAGATGAACTCCAGGATCACAGAGAGACAGACAGTGGAAAGTCTCCCGCATCACTTCCTCCTCTGAGAGCCGAGTGAGAGCTGGAAGCTCTATTACACTGATCTGCCGTCCATGAATCGTTCCCTCTCTCTTCTGACACACTCTACTCATCTCTTTCTGAGATTTACTTGTTATCCCTCTAAACATTTTAGACACAGAGTTCTTGAGTGTTGGATTATTTCCACACAGCACAATGTTCAGCTTTGCTTTTCCTGTAGTCGTCACTGAAATCAAGATTCAGAGACAGTAGACTCAAATCAGTTTTGGTACCAAATGTACACTTCCTTAAACAACAACAAAAATATTACATTGTAAAATATAATTACATCACAATAAAAGTGAAAGTGACGTTACATGTGGCCAAGTATGGTGACCCATACTCAGAATTAGTGCTCTGCATTTATCTCATCCAAAGTCCACACACACACACAGCAGTGAACACGCACCCGGAGCAGTGGGCAGCCATTTGTGCTGCAGCACCCGGGGAGCAGTTGGGGGTTCGGTGCCTTCCTCAAGGGCACCTCAGTCGTGGTATTGAAGGTGGGAGAGAGCACTGTACATTCACTCCCTCCACCTACATTCCCTGCCGGTACTAGACTCGAACCCGCAACCTTCTCTCTATCCATTCTCTATCCATTAGGCCACGACTTCCCCCCCAATACATGCTTTTATCAACTGAAAGCTACCTTACAATAGTTTACTGACTTTCTTTTTGGGTTAATGCAACTGTAAAAAGAAAGTATGGATCTTTGGCAATACAAACAGATGGTGTGCACTCACACTATAGCCTCAAGAGGAATAGTGGAAAATTATATCATCATTGTGGGGGGGGGAGGGGCGAGAGCTGTGGGAATGAAGCGAGGCCGGTGGAGTAAATGATAATGAGCAACACCTGCACCATGCATCGGTCTCTAGTAGGGTGACCACTAGGGCTGCATGATTAATCGAAATTAAATCGCAAAGGCGATCTTTCAGTGAAGCATGGCTCTGTGATCAGCAATAATCCGAAGGCCAGAGTGCGCTCTTGCACTGAAACTCCAAATACGCCCTGCAGAAGAAATCCCTATAGTGGTTGCTGAATAAACAGAAGGTTTAACTGCTTTCATTAATTCAACGTATGACTAATAAACACAGGACTACAACAATATATAATTTATCTGAGTTCGTCTTATTATAATTTTATTATAATAAAGTATATAATAATGCAATGCTGATCGACATAGCCTTTATCACTGCTATCACTGACGTTATGAAGTGAGTTTGGAGTAAAAACATGTTATTAAATGTGGTATTTTCACGTGCTTTCAGATGGAGCTGCATTTACTACACAGAGTCGTAGTTCACTGACAAGCTACTCAAACAGCTTTCATAATCGCAGAACAATATCTTCGATTTCATAATCGCGCGATTATATCATCTGTGATTATGAACGCAATTTTGCGTTGCTTGTTAGTGAACTACGGCTCTGTGTAGTAAATGCCCCTCCATCTGAAAGCACGTGATGGAGATTTACTACTAATCACAGAACCGGCTTTACTGACAAGATGCACATGACAATCACATTCGATTAATCGTGCAGCCCTAGTGACCACCCGTCCCCCTTTGTGTTGTACCGCACAGCATTTTCACTCCTTGTCCCGCACGTCGCTTATTGAGAAAATGTCCCGCATTTTCATCAGACTGTTGGTTTTTAATTGTCATATTAAGAAAATGTACATATGTTCTTTTGCCTTTTTTTAAGAAAGCTTTTTATTTATTCTTTTTGTGGCGTAGCTTTCATGCAAAGGATGTGCGGACCTCACCAGTCTGCATTGGGGCAGTCGTGGCCTAATGGTTAGAGAGTCCGACTTGTAACCCAAAGGTTGTGGATTCAAGTCTCAGGGCCGGCAGCGATTGTAGGTGGGAGGAATCAATAACCAGTGTTCTCTTCCACCCTCAATACCACGACTGAGGTGAGACCCTTGAGAAAGGCACCAAATCCCCAACTGCTCCCTGGGCGCCACAGCATTAGCTGCCCACTGCTCTGGGTGTGTGTTCATGGTGTGTGTGCACTTGGATGGGTTAACAACAGTTTGATTACAATAGATTAATTTAGTCAAAATGTATTAGCATTTTTGGAAATTTTATTGTTAAATGTTAATGACTTCATATGAATGGTTTATTACGTTTGACCAATAGGTGGCGTAGTTACCAAATTGATGTGGCATGGTCAGTGTGAGGTGACAATGGCACATACAAAGTTTGGTGTCAATATGTCAAAGCTTTGCAGAGATACAGCCTCAGACGCAGTCTGGCATCATTCCAGCAAATTAGTTGATGTGTTAAACGATTTAATTTAAAGTCATTTCATATACCGACACAAAATCCATAACTTTTTGCCAGCATTGTCTGAAGATGATCTGAGTCAAATTTGGTGAAAGTTGGACAAACAATCAAGGAGAAGTTAAAAAAAAAGTAGGATTTCAACATAAATCAAAATAATTGATAGGAAGTTTGGCTGAATATGGCAAAATTGATATGCATGTTCTCTGCATGACCCAGGAAATTTTTTGAGACCAGGTTCATTACAATAGGTTAATTTAATTAAAACATTTTTGGAAATTATATTATAACTTTTGTCCACAAGGTAAAACTTTTTGAGTACTATCAGGCATGTCACTATCAGACACATACCGAGTTTCGTAACAATACGCTAATGCGTTAGTAAAATATAGCATTTTACGACAAAATTCAAAATGGACAATGCCCAAAATGGCTGATATGAGAAAATTCCATAACTTTTTGCCAGCATGTTCTGAAGATGATCTGAGGACATTTTGGTGAAAATCAGATAAACTGTCTAGGACAAGTTTGGAAAAGTAAGTTTTTCGAACGTGAAAAATCTTGAACCATAGATTTAAAAATTTTGGTGAGCATTCGAATCAGAGAAAAATTATAATTTTGTGTAAACTTTATAGTTCAAAAGTTGTTAGCATAAACATATGACCACATTTGAACTGCTGGTGGTGCTAGAGGGTTTGAGTTAGAGACCCAAACTTGCAATGGTTAATGCTGAGACTCTCCTCTATCTGTGTGCCAAATTTCATAACTTCCCCACAAGGGGTTCTATGTGCTGCCAAAGACTTTATGAGCGGAAGAAGAAGAAGAAGAAGAAGAAAAGTACCTTCTGTGCTTGGCCCCTAAATATAGCTGCAAGCAGCAATTAAGGGGCCAAGCACAACAGTGGCAGAATGAAGATCTAAGCATGGCAGGGAGGATCAGACCAAAGACAACAGAGTAATTTGGTGAAAATTGGACCAACAGATTAGGAGGAGTTTGAAAAAGTATGTTTTCAATGTAAATCAAAATGGCGTACAGGAAGTTCAGCTGATTATGGAGCATTGGAGCATTTTGGAAAATTCTAAATGACAGAAACATTTTCATGACGGAAAATCTCACATGGTGCAATCGAATCGGCTTAAGTAGGAATCAGAGGGAAAAATAATTTTGTTTCTTTCTAGCCCTTATAGTGGCACTAGAGGGATTGAGTTAGAGACTCCAAATTTGCTATGGTGACCGCTTAGTCTGTCCTCTGTATGTGTGCCAAATTTCATAACTTTCGTGCAAGCAGTTCTATGGGCTGCCGTAGACTTCTAGAGCGGAACAAGAAGAAGAACACCAACAATTACAAAAGGTGCCTACACAGTACGCACTTTCTGTGCTTGGCTGAGGAAAAAAAATAATTTGAGTTGTTCTCATGCTGTGCTCTCTCCTGTCAGTGTGGTGTGTTGTGTGTTTGGAAATCCAGATGCTCAGGTTCCATGTTTAGTCTTGTGTTGAGAGTGCTCATGGGGACACTTTTTCCCCGTTCCATGTATTATCATTTTTGAGTGAACAGTGACAGTATTATCCAAATTATTTCTGAGGTCTGTATTCAGCTGCATACTTTGTCTTTCTGTTCAAATATATATATACTTGTAACAGGGCTGACGAGACGTGCGGATCCAAATGCAAAGCTTTATTTCAGAGACGTGGTAAACAGGCAGGGTCAAAACACTGGCAAACAGGTATATGGTGGGCAAAACACAAGAATAGTCACCGGGCTAGCGTAGGTCACCGAACAGCAGACAGAGTCACAGGGGCAAGGCTAAAGGGAGGAATCCAGGAAAACAGGCGAAGATCAAAACCGGAGAAAACAGACAAGGCAAGGCAAAAACTAGGAAAACACGGAGACTCAGAAAGGGGTACAGGCTAAACAATACTCAGCAGAGAAATGTGGTTAGAGTGGGTGTTATATAGTGAATGAGGTAATTAGAAACAGCTGTGTGCAATCAGAGCAATCAGGTGTGTGCAATTCGTGCTGAGTGCAATCAGTGCAATGCATGATGGGAAATGTAGTCCGGGGTGATGTGCAACAGTGTGTAGTGCGATAGTCAATGAAATTAGAAGTTCATGGACCGGATTCGTGACAGAGCAGACAAGACTGAGCGTTCAGGGACAGCCTCCCTGGCTGGGTCGGGATTTTAATAAACATTTTAGAAGCTTAGTTAAAACAGATAAGTAAAAAGAATAAATAGTAGTTCATGTCCTGTGGTAGTACTCCTAATATTTCTCCCTGTCATTTCCTGTTTGGACTACTGCAAATTAACTATTAAAAGACATAACTCATAAGAATACTAGGTATTATTCTGAAAAAAATGATTTTGACAAACCTCCTCCATCACTTGCTGTTTTTGTGCTCTCGTTGAGATCAGAATCCTTCTCTTTGTCGTCTCCTCTGACTGAAGTTCCATCCACTGATGATCCATCATCCTCATGTGTGTCACAGATGAGAAATTCTTTGTGTTCTTTCTTGAGTATCTTCTCTATTCTTCTGAAAAACTCAGATCGCGATCCTGGGTTTGTTGCATCAAACTGTAGATGTCCTCCTCCACACTCCTTTATTAAATCATGAATAACATTATTCCATATCACAGAAGCCAGTTTGGATGTGCGTGGCTCTTCATCAGTAGTCAGCACTATAGTGTGTTTCAAGGCCTGATAACTGAAGAGGTTCAGCACATATTTCACTCTGTGTTTGTCGTTCTCACTGAAGTCCTTATACTGCAGTACGAGTACAAACACATGAGGTCCTGGAGCAGACAGAGACACACACTCTCTCACTCCCTGTGTGATCTGTTGATGTGAGAGATTCGGCTGGAGCAGGTGAGTGTTGATGACTGTGATGTGTCTCCCCTCCACCGCTCCTCTGATTTTCATACTGTGCTGCTGTAAATAATATGGAGCTTCTCTGTTAAACACTTCTGTACCCACTGTAATGTTTCCCACTCGGCTGTTTTCTGATCCATTATTTCCTAGCAGCACAATCCTCAGATCACTCACTGAAAAAGTGTACAGACAGAAACAAAGAAACACAGACGTTAAGTTTTCATGTTTTATGGGGACTTTCTATAGATGATATTTATACTGTTTTAATAAAAATCCCCCTAACTCTAAATACAACCTTCACAGAAACCTTCTGATTTTTACATTCTTTGAAAAAACAAAAACAAAAAATAAATGTCCCACAAGTTCAAATATTTTTGGTTTTACTATCCTGTGTGCTTAGTTCAGGTAAACCTTGTGTTGTGGGGACCACACACACAGACATTCTCCATAGGTGTAATGGTTTTGCTACTGTACAAACTGTATTTTATATCCCCTACGCTAACCCTACCCATAAACCTACCCCTCACACAAAACTACAGCCATTTTTAGATTTTCAAAACACTTCATTCTGGATGATTTATAAGCTGTTTTCCTCATGGGGACCAAAACATTTCCCCACAAAATTAAAATGTATTGGTATTACTATCCTTGTGGGGAACGTAGGAAATATCAGGTACACACACACACACAAATCATGAATAACATTATTCCATATCACAGAAGCCAGTTTGGATGTGCGTGGCTCTTCATCAGTAGTCAGCACTATAGTGTGTTTCAAGGCCTGATAACTGAAGAGGTTCAGCACATATTTCACTCTGTGTTTGTCGTTCTCACTGAAGTCCTTATACTGCAGTACGAGTACAAACACATGAGGTCCTGGAGCAGACAGAGACACACACTCTCTCACTCCCTGTGTGATCTGTTGATGTGAGAGATTCGGCTGGAGCAGGTGAGTGTTGATGACTGTGATGTGTCTCCCCTCCACCGCTCCTCTGATTTTCATACTGTGCTGCTGTAAATAATATGGAGCTTCTCTGTTAAACACTTCTGTACCCACTGTAATGTTTCCCACTCGGCTGTTTTCTGATCCATTATTTCCTAGCAGCACAATCCTCAGATCACTCACTGAAAAAGTGTACAGACAGAAACAAAGAAACACAGACGTTAAGTTTTCATGTTTTATGGGGACTTTCTATAGATGATATTTATACTGTTTTAATAAAAATCCCCCTAACTCTAAATACAACCTTCACAGAAACCTTCTGATTTTTACATTCTTTGAAAAAACAAAAACAAAAAATAAATGTCCCACAAGTTCAAATATTTTTGGTTTTACTATCCTGTGTGCTTAGTTCAGGTAAACCTTGTGTTGTGGGGACCACACACACAGACATTCTCCATAGGTGTAATGGTTTTGCTACTGTACAAACTGTATTTTATATCCCCTACGCTAACCCTACCCATAAACCTACCCCTCACACAAAACTACAGCCATTTTTAGATTTTCAAAACACTTCATTCTGGATGATTTATAAGCTGTTTTCCTCATGGGGACCAAAACATTTCCCCACAAAATTAAAATGTATTGGTATTACTATCCTTGTGGGGAACGTAGGAAATATCAGGTACACACACACACACACACACACACAAACACACACAAGTTAAATGCAAAAAAAACACTGCACAATCATCACTAACAAATCTCAGAAATATTATATGTTAGTCTATCACCAACAGGAGGTGGAATTGTGTGTCTGCTGTGTTTCACTGTTATGCTGATGATACTGAGCTCTATGTTTCTTCGCGACCCGACAAAACATACCAATTTGCAAAACTAACGGAATGCATAGTTGATATAAAAAACTGGATGACTAGTAATTTCTTACTGCTAAATTCTGAAAAAAACAGCGGTGTTAATTATCGGATCAAAATCTCTGCATATAATAACCTAGAACACTGTCTAAGACTCGATGGCTGCTCTGTCAATTCCTCGTCATCAGTTAGGAACCTATGTGTGCTAATTGATATCAATCTTTCATTTGAAAAACATGTTTATAGCATTTGTAAAACCGCATTTTTCCATATTAAAAATATATAAAAAATAGGTTCAGAAGACTTGGGATTTAGCCAAAAAGCTGCATGAACGGGTTTTATGGTACTTTATGGTGGATTTTGTTATTTTTGGAGACTGGTAGTGAAAAACAGTGTCCACCTTCATTTTATGAAAAAGAGCATCTTGGACATTTTGGGAGGAATTAATCCCTTTTTTTGTGTTTCACAGAGGCAGGACGTAGCCAGAATATTTTCATAGGGGTGGCAGAATGTACTTTAGCGGGAGTTTGAGCTGGAAATAAGTAGGCTCAGCACAGCCTTTAAGTAATTTAATTGATCTGGTTGCCATGAAAACCTTATGTGCTTACTGCTGCTCTATATTGTCATATAATGAATACTTGAATGCAAAGAGAGAGGTACTATTATAGAAAAGCTAAAATGTGATTTAAATGGTGACTGAACAAGCAACAGCTCATCCCCCAGAAGATGAACTGTCGAGATATGCCTGTGATTTGAAAATGACTCATTTGAAGTAGGTGCATGTCCTTGCTATGCTGATAACCTGATGAACATTTTTTGGAATGAATTCTTATGTAGAGAGAGTTTAGTGTTATATTTTACATTCTCTGATGTGTCCAGTAGCCTACAATAAACAATCGGTCATCTGGTTCAAGCTGGAGTTGGTCCATTAACAAGTCTGTCCTTAATAATTGTTTGAAAGATTTGATGCTTGAGAATCAGACTGTTTGGGCAAGTCGCATGTTAGTTTGTGTCACGAGGATAGCGAAACAGAAATATGCTGTTCCATTAAGCTTTTGTATTGCATCATGAACAATAATCTGCAAGACTCCTAAGTTTCAAAATTTCAGGATTTTTTTGCAGTAGTGTTTAAGATTCAGCAGCTTGGAGCATCTGCTAGAGTGTGGTGGCAAGTGGCTCCGAAGCTTGTTGGGCAGCTTTGAATGTTTAAGTGAACTTTGGTAGGAATAGCTGCAAACAGCGAGTTGAGCTATGGGTGAGGTAAATGCCGGAACAGCTATCTAGCAAGTAAGTGCATTTGTTTCTTGTTTCATTATTTAGTTAGTTGTCATTGTGTCATGATCCCAGCCTGTGTTCCCAGTTTTTTATGTGGACTCTTAAGTTGCTTCCTGTCTCACGTATGCATGGCCCACAACGGTGCTTCCAGTGCTTCCAAGTCTGACATGACTGCCACGCCAAAGTCTAGCTGTCAGGGCCTCCATGCGAGAGTCTACAAAGATTGCCTCTGGGTTTGGGAGCCATTGCCCATCAGTTGCACTTCCTGTCATGGCAACCGCTATCTTGTGTGTGTGGGCCACACACACTTCTCCAGATCCTCTCGAGGCAACAGTGCCACTGCAGCTCCTTCCAAGGCAGTGGCATCCGATACAGGTACTCCTGAATTCTCTGCCTGTCCTGTCGTGGCCATGGAAGCTGCCCCTGAACTCTCTGCCTGTTTTTACCTCTCTGTGCTCTCTATTCCAATTTTGCTTGCTCCAGCATGGTGTTCTTCTGCTTGGCCTGATTCACCGTGGTGGTTTACAGTTCTGCCTGATCTGCTCTGGTGGTCTTCAGCTCCACCTTGGAGGTACTTAGCTCCATCTGATCCACTGTGGTGGTTTCCAGTTTCATCAGCTACGACCTTGGTTCTCTAAAGCTCCGTCTGCTCCACTGTGGTGGTTTTCAGCTCCACCAGCTCTGCTGTGGTGGTCATCAGCTTCGCCATGGTGATCTTCTGTCCTATCTGCTTTGCTGTGATGGTCTTCTACTCCACCTGTGGTTGTCCCCAGCTTAGCTGAGATAGTCTTCAGCCATGTCAGCTCCACCCTGGCCAACTGCACTGCCGACTCCACCCTGGCCTCCTGCTGTGCTTTGGTTTCCAGGCCCATCTCACTGGCCTGGGTCCTCCATCTTTCCCCTGATCCTTCTTGAACGTTAGTCTTAAATTTCCCTGTGGTTGGTGCTCGTCGGGTGGTACGTGGAGATTTCAGCTTCCACCTAGATAAACCTCAGGCTGCAGACTTCCACACTCTGCTTATCTCATTTGACCTCGAGCGAGTGTCTACTGCACCTACTCACAAATCAGGTAAGCAGTTGGACTGTATTTACACACGTTACTGCTCCACTGATTATACACTAGTTATTCTTCTTCTTCAAGCCATTTCTCCTAATGTCGTACCTACACTTACTTTAACACACATCTCTTCACACCAGCATTTAAGTAGGCTCAAATAGCCCCACTGCTTAAGAAACCCACTCTAAGCCCAGCACTTTTAGAAAACTATAGACTGGTATCCCTTCTCCTATACATTGCAAAAACTCTTGAGTGAGTCATGTTCAACCAAGTGTCTGCCTTTCGTGCACAGAACAACCTCCTGAACAACCTATTATTAATTGAAGAATAGATTACCCAATGTAGTACTTATAATAATAGTTTAATTTATTCATAAAAAACGTGAAACCTTTATATATATATATATATATATATATATATATATATATATATATATCTAGTTTTTTGTTTATCTTTTATATAAAAAAATAAGAAAAAGTCAAATAAAAACAATAGGACAAATACAATAATATAATAAAGGTACAAATTAAATTAACTGCCACACAGAGGTATGTTTGACCGTAGCTTTCAAGTAAGAAATACTACAATAATGGAATAATCAAATCTAAAATAAATAAATACAACACTGTGTAGTCTTCACTGCATAGACTGAATATACACTGATTATTTTTAAAGCTATAAAGTGATTTAGAAAGAGCAGTGAGTGATTTTCTCTTTTCCATTGTTGTTTGATTAACACCAAATGATACCGATGGTTGCAGGGATACTAGACTGCTGTCACTTTAAGAGCTGCCCGGACTCAAAATAATGATAAACATCCAAATTCTTCTCAATTGTTTATGTTCACTTAAGACATTACCGACTGTGTTTACAAGAATTCTCATCAAAACGGACATAATGTTGTGTGTATTTCATTGTTCAAGCACAATAAGAAAGATGAGAAACAGAACTGAATAATTCTGAATTGATTAAAAATACAGCTTTTATTAAAATGCTGTAATTTTTAAAGTACCAGTACTAATATAAGGTATTGCAATACTTTTTTAGCACCAGTATATCATACAACACTACAATCCACCTGTCGTCACTAGGATGTCATTCAGAAACATGGCTTTTCCTATCACTGCTACAGGCTGATGACATACAACTCTACCTCTCATTCCAGCCAGATGATACGACAGAAGCTGCTTACATCTCAGCATGTCTAACAGACATTTCTTGCTGAAGGGCCATCACCTTCAACTCAGCATTGCCAAGACAGAACTGATTGTGGTTTTGGCCAACCCAACACTTCATCACAATTTCACCATCCAGCTAGGTACATCAACCATAACTCCTTCCAGGACATCCAGGAGCCTGGAAGGAGCTTCACAGACCACATTGCTAAAACTGCCCGGTCCTGCAGATTTGTTTGTACAACATTAGAAAGATCAGGCCCCTTCTATCGGAACATACTACACAACTCCTTTTTCAAGCTCTTGTTCTGTCCAGGCTAGACTAATGTAATGCTCTCTTGGCAGGTATTCCAGCATGTACAGTATTATCAAACCTCTGCAACTGATCCAGAATGCGGCAGTGAGAGTGGTCTTCAACAAGCCAAAGATCATCTAACTTAACCTGAGCAGAGAAATGCCCAAAGACACTTGATTCCATAATACTGGCACTTTCTATTTTATCTACTTATTTCTATTTATTAGGGATGCAACAATACCACTTTTTTCCAAAGTGAGTCCAATACCAATGCTTTCATTTTTGGTACATGCCGATACTAGCAGTTGTAATATTGGGTACAGAAACCAAAAAATATGAATTATGTTTGTTGGCTCATAATGCAATTAATGTCAAGCAAGCAACACATTGTGTATTTGTGCAGAATGAGACAGACACCTGTAGCCTAATGCATTTCACACAGACTGCTAGTTTCACTTTCACTTTAAATAAAGTTGTGTATGCTTGTCATTTCAAATAAATGTTGTTGACGGTGAATGCCCCTGTAATTTTTGTTTGTTTTATATTTACGATTTAGTTTTAATCCAAGTGATGCATATGCTAAGTGAGCGAAGAGCAATCAAGATCATGCAACAGAAGTGGGCGCACTCTCTCTCTTTTCTTACCAGCAAGTAACTAGGAAGTTTAGCTCTGTTTTAATTTACGTTGCATTGTACATTTTCACTGTGAATCATAAATATTTGAAAAATATTTGTAAATGCATTTGGCTCAAATTGGGATGTGAATACTCTATGAATAAGAAAATAGTATGATAACAACATATGTATTTGAAGCAAAAAATTAGCAGCATATTGAACTGCATTCATTGAAAAAATGGCAGTTTTTGCATTTTAATGCATTGTATTTTCAAGGCTTGCATTTTGGGAGGGCTGTAAAACATGCTGCAACATGGTTGTATATCGAAGCTGCAAAAAGTAAAGATTGCACAGAAGTTTACATTATTAGATTATTATTATTATTATTATTAGATTACTCCAAAGTCCATTTCCAAGATATTTTGTTTATTTAAAAACACCACCTACAATATTTAACGGTCAAAATTTTGACCATTTGATTTTGTTTTATAAATTCACTTAAAAAAATTTCAGTGGTTCAAATTCAGTTGAATGTTCAACTTTACAAATCTGGGAACTGCAGGTAAAGCAGAAGTGTACCGATGCTGATCACCATCTGCTGTTAGTCGCTCACCAGCAGATGGTGCAAGAGGATGTTGACGAAAGCCAAAGCACAAGTAAAGGGAGTCATTCACAAAAAAACAAAATGAAAAAACTTACCAACATGAACTAAGTAGTTATATGGTTATTAGGGCCAGTATATACATGCTGATTAAGACACAAAAGTACAGAACATCTGAGGAAAACGTATATTTTGCTCTCCGTTGCTTTGCTTTGCTTTATTTAGATTTTCCCGGCCTCTCTGCCCTCCTCAGCTGAGGTGCCCATCTCGGCCGGACTGTTGAATATTGTAGGTGGAATTTTTAATCAAACTGAATATTTTGGAAATGAACTAAGCCATATGTAAGTCGCTTTGGATAAAAGCACCTAAATGACTAAATGTAAATGTAACTGGTCAACATTGATGACAGATTTTTTTATAATGAAGTTGTCTGTGAAATGTTTCCTTTTGAAATTTTCACAACTTAAATATATGTATGACACTGAAGCTTCTAAGCGTGTCGAGAACGCTACACAATCTCCAGCAAAGGCGTGTATTGGTTTCACAGAGTCACTTTCTGTCCAATCACGTGCGGGATTCACTTTGCGTGTCAAGTAAGCTTTCATTCAGACTTATTCAATTACATTTTTAAATGGCCAGTCATAGACGTAATATGAAGGATACAAGTTATCTCAGGAACATAAAATTCCATACGCAATTCATATTTGAGTACATTATTCTTCTATGACATCATATTAATATTCATACTTTTGTGTGAGTGTATGTGTCTGTGTGTTGAATCTCTCCTCTGAATGTATTTACCCATTAACCTGTGGCATTAAATGGCAGTATGAATATCAATAATATGATATCCATCCTAAATAGTGAGATTAAAATAAGTGTGTCCCAGAGCATAGCTCACCAGAGCCCTGGATGGTATGGATCCGTGCACACTCTATGGCTAATACTACCCACAAACCATTGCGCTTTGGAGAAGCATTCGGTTCAGAACTACAAACACGAATAAAAAGTGTTAAAAAACATGGCGGATGAGCGCGACCGACGGTTCAGTAGAACTTGTTTGTTGCTGCCGTGTGTTTTGAGTTTGAGCTCCGTCAAGTTAATTCTTTGTCGTCTAAATTATTATCTTAAAATCAATTTTATACACCATAATTTTCGTTTCTATAACGTGTGAATATATCCCCTATCGTATTCTACAACAAAAACAATCAGAGCGCCTTGTTATACTAGTTTTATTTTTGACTCCCCGAGTCCGCTATTAGCATATAGCCCGCTAGCATCGCCAGCGTGGTTGCCGCTAATCTCGCTTACATTACTAATACACTATTCACTGTTACTTGCTTTAATGGCGGATGTGTGTCTACCTTTGAGTGCAGGTGAGGACACGTTCGAGCTGCATTCGGTGCAGCTCGAGCTGGAGGCTGTGGAGAAGCAGATCCGTGACCTGGTGACAAAGCAGACCCAGCCGAGAGAGAGGAGAGCCGCGCTGGAAACATCCCAGGCTGACGCTCACAAGTCCGAGGTAAGTATACAGCGTGCTGCTAATTCTCCCACCACCTCTACTCCGTGTGTTTCTCTCCACAGGCCACGGAAGACGCGAGCCAGGCCCCCGGCGACGACCTCTCCCCCTCCGCCGCCTCCGATCTTCGAGACCTCCACCCGGAACCGCTTCGCTCCCCTCCGCGAGACGGAACGCAACGCTGTGATCATCGGAGACTCCATCGTCCGGCACGTCCGTGCTCAGTTCGCTGAAGGTAAAGTGCACACTCACTGTTTCCCTGGTGCTCGTGTTCTCGATGTTTCTGCGCAGATACCCGCGATCCTGAAGGGTGACGAGAGCCCCGGAGCGGATTTAGAAAAAGACATTAAAATAAAAATAAATTAAAATAATAACGTTGGTCTAGATAACCGATATCTGATTTAGTTTGTTTAAAAATGTTTGTGAGATCTAGCCTTTTACAGGTCATTAGTTTGTTTCTGCAGTGAAACAATCATTTAATACACTAAACGAAGTAGACCGTTGCCTACTGTTGGCTATATTTCATCAATACTTCATAAATCACTGAGGAGATGTTGCTGCATAATGCTTCTTTGATTGAAATCAAAATCAAAAAGAAAAACAATGAAAGGCGAGAACTGCCTCGAGCCCTTGTCTCTTTAATCGGATCGTGATTTCAGCCGAGGGGGCTATTTTTCCTAGTGCTATAAGAAAACTAGGAGACCTATTCCTCCAGGCAATTTCACCATATATACACACAAGTCACTTCAAAAAAGAAAGAAAGTGGCACTGAACACAAAGAAGAAACGGCAGTTAAAGAAGCACAGTGAAAAATCATTTTAATAAAACCAAGTAACCCATTGCCTACTGTTGGCTAATGTTTCATAAATACTTCATCAATCCTTGAGGAAAAGTTGCTGCATATTTTTGTACATAATTTGATTCTTACCTGAACCTGACGCCATTTCAACACCTACACCTTGAAATCAAAATCGAAAGAAAAGCGCTCAAAGAAGAGAGACCCTCATCAGTGCCCCGCCTGCAGAGGCTGAAGATAAGAAATAATGTATTCCAGTTCTGTCCGTGTCGTCCATTATTTGTCCCTCTTTTAAACCAGAAGTGAAATACGAAAGATGCAGTTTCTTCTTTAACTGTTCTTTAACAAACTGGAGTTCGTGAGGTGCCGAAGATGCTACGCGAACAAAAATGCTCAGTTTTGACATTTAGTTAATTCTACCCCAACTTAAAGTAGTCTAGCATTAAAGTTGCATGCAAAATGCCGCTTCTAGTATAAAAACAGGAACATGGGAGTACCGTAAACGGTCAAATACGTGACATCCACCAAATTACCTCATCTTTTGCGGACAAAACTGACTGCATTCATACAAGCAGCGTGAATATGATAGGATGCCCGCTGAGTAGGCTATTCTGCTTTAGCAAATCAAACTGCTGTTCAATGTATCTTTAAATGTTTAAAATATGAGCATGAGAATGCAATTTTTCCTGGATATCCAAACGACTGCGAATATTGATGCTATACAATAGTTGAAAAAAAATCGTAATATTAAGTGAACATTTTACATTTAAAATGTAGCCTACATTTTAAAACTGGATAGCTGGCCAATCACAGCACACCTTGCTTTTCAGACCGATGAGCTTTGTAAAAATCGACGCGTTTCAGAAAGACGGGGCATAGAGGAGAAACAATAATGTACAGTATGTGGAAAATAATGTTTTTTTAACCTTAAACCACATAAACACATTGCATTACACCAAATACACAAAATAATGTTCTTTTTAGCAACGTCATATGACCCTTTTAAGCCCAGTCCCATTAAAATACATATCAATGCTCACAATTAAAAATTTTTTTGCGTGCTATTTATACACAGAAACTGCCTTTGGCTTGCATACGATACGCACTGTGTTGGCATGCATATACAGCACCTACCCCACACCCCTAAACTTAACCATTGCTTATCATATGCACGCCAAAGCCAATTTCTGCATATAAATAGTACGCCAAATAGAAAATCGTGCCATTGAAATGCATGTTCATGAGATTGTTACCATTTATTGCTTTATTATATTACTAATTTTCTTATTGGAGGATTTTAAGAATGTCATAAAATGTGGCATACAATCAATAAGGCTAGAAAAAATTTGCCTCTAAGGTAAAAATGCACCTGTAAATGAATTTAAGGGGGCAAATATTGTCCCATAATGCATATGGTGTGACTACGGTCTAAGTGGAAGAGAGGGGGTATGCTGCTGTAAAACGTTTAAGAACCACTGGTTCTGACGAATACAATAAGCACATATATATATTGTATTTATTTTTTTAATTAGTAATTTATATAGTGATTTAGTAATTGGTTGACAGATTCTTTTTCAGGTAGTCTACTGCATGACTTCTAGGCTGTTCCAGCCCAGGTCTGTTGACCGCATTACAGTTCTATATATAATTTCAATTGTGAAAAGCGCTTTACAGATAAATCTGAATTAAATTTTTTCTTTTCTGCAAGAAAAAATACCTTTTCTTATAACTATTAATGTAACAATATAGCTGATTTGATCATTTAGGAAGAAAATTATATCTCCTGCAAGAGAATTTTGCAGCATGTACGTGAAAAAAAGCTGTCACACGACTTAGCTGACCACGATCTCACAATTAATCTTTCTATACTGCACAATTAATCTTTTACTTACATCGTTATAATAAGATGGTTCTCAAGCTTGCAGAACTGAGCAATGGACAAGAACTCCGGCATTTTAAGCGTCGAGTGGATTCTAACTTAAACGCCTCTCATTGGTCATTGCGTTCAATAATTCAACAGACATGTCTGTGATTGGCTACATTACTCAACGCTGCAAAAACATGATGTAAATTGAAACCTGTTACGCTCTCCTGAGCGCAAAACAAATACACACTGGATAGATTGCCAAATCTGTTTCGCCAATATTATTATTACAGCTTCAACTGAGGGTGTTCACTCCTGTAAAACCGGGCCTGAAGGGATTATATTTGGAGATCCTTGGCATCAAACTGTTGGGAAGCTCGTTCTCTATCTCTTATACACACAAAGACATTTAATGCTAGCGACTTTATCAATAAAATAGTTTCAGGAAAGCCGGTCATACGCAAATAATTCACATGCGCTTTCTTCCGCTATCTCTTCAATAGTCAAGTCGAGCTTTAATTCAATTCAAGTTTATTTGTATAGCTCTTTTCAAGATGCAAAAAGTTGAACTTTATTGTCATTCTGCTACATGTGTGGACATATAGTGGAATGAAATGTAGAACCACAGTACATAATAATTTACAAATGCATCGTCGCTGGGGTCAGAGAGTCTTTGCTGTCACTGAAGTGTTTGTTGATATATTTTTTTTTGAGCATTTTGTTGTTTTGCCTTCTTGATGCCACGAGACAGACTGGCTCTTGTTGTTTTGAGAGCTGCCTTATCTCCTGATCTAAATGCCTCATCTTGGATTTTTACCAGTCCACGAACTTCTGCTGTCATCCATGGCTTCTAGTTGGTACCTGTGGTGATGGTCTTGGTGACTGTCACATCATCTAGTCACTGTTTCGGTGTACTCTTGCCGATCTGTGTGGTCGTTGTAAGTGGCCGCCTGTTTGAACATGTTCCAGTCTGTGTGCTGAAAGCAGTCCTGCAGTGCTGAGGTAGCATCGTCTGGCTATACTGTGATCTGCTTTTGAACCGGTTTGGCAAGTTTGAGCAGTGGTTTGTATGCTGGACTTAGCCTAACAGAGATGTGATCAGTGATGGATCTCTATAACACAAGAGTGTGCGGTTTATCTCAGATGCACGTGAAAAGTTGTGTTCATTACTACTGCAACAGTTTCAGAATCATCATCGGTTCAGTTCGATTAATATTAAAATAAAGTGATACATGATTACGACAGCCAGCGCTCTGATGCTGCTGTAATGTTGTTGGTTCACAAAATCAAAATTGTGTAATTGTCTGTTGAACATACTAACTGCTGTTGTCAAAAGGAAACTTACACCCTTGCTTCAAAGACAATGAGCCAGAGTTAGCTGAAGTCTCTTTGGGTTAAAGTGTTTACAAATGAATCTGTATTTCAGCTGGTAAAATACTGTAAAATACCCTGATCTATGATGATTCTAAACCACTGAACCACATAAACTGTTGAAAAGCAATTGTTTTTTCTTTAAAAAAAAGCTTTGTTCTCACCCAAATACAACATTTTTTGACAAATTAATTTAAAAATTACATGGTTTTTAATTTGACATTGTTTCTATGCTAAACCTCAGGAGCTCCGGTATCAAGTTGATT
>NW_015505741.1:716987-717538 GCF_001515645.1 Sinocyclocheilus grahami
CCGGTACTTTAAAAAACCTGGTACCGTAACGTTTTCATTTTTTTACTACCGACTTGGTACCGAAGAACCGGGTCTTTTGACAACACTACTCTGCCGTCAGAAGCAACAAACTTCATAAACTGCGAAGACAACTAGATGAGTAACAACTCAAGTTTACCCAGCCTCACACAGTCAGTTCACAGTGCAGTGTCAGTGGTGTGTAGATCCATGAAAGCCCTAAGAGATGTCCTGGAACACATATGGCTGCCTCGAACAGTCAGGACTCAGAGAAAGCCAAAGGGTTATTGATTGCTGTTCGGCAGTTCAACTTTGTGGCCCTGTGTCACATGATGAAGGATGTGCTTACACATATTGTCCTTCTTTCCAATCATTTTCAAAGGGAAGACTTGGACTTCTCCACAGTCCAACCAATGACCCAGAGTACCAAAGAAGCACTGAGACAATTAACAACCCACCCTGGTCCTGCAAAACAAGAATTCTTCAGTTGTCTTGAGGGAAACAAATTTAAAGGAGACAAACTTTTTGAATGCCATATACAAAGCAAACAACAT
>NW_015505742.1:0-7428 GCF_001515645.1 Sinocyclocheilus grahami
CAAGTTTTACCTGTTTTGAGCATAAACCTCATTAAATGTGTTTTTTTTCCCCCAAGCAACCTGTTTTGCAGTGTAGGCAATAAAGAATCATTATATAGAGCACATTCTTGATTTCCTCCTTTTTTTGTGTACATCCTATTAAATTGCTGATTTTGCACATGAAATTCATTTTTTGTACCATGAAAAAATGTAAATGCAAATTAGGTTGCTACATTAGAAACATTCACATTATACATAAATGTCACATCATGGCACATTATGGAGTTTTTTAAATACACTTTTTCAATGAAGCCGCTGTATGCAAAAAAAACCAATGAAGATATGCTTTATATATTTATTTTATTATTATTTTGTAAATATTTACTTGAGCATTTTAAAAGTAAATAAATGACCCCCTCCCTCAAACATTCACTGGTTATCTGCTTCAAGATTTGCTGACACGAGCTGAGTTTCATGGGGGAATGTTTTTCAAAAGTAAAGCTGTGTTTGAAGCTGTGAGATTCTGTAGTTTAAACATTTTGCTGCATAATGATGATACTGGATTTATTATTAATGGAGCTGTTCCCCTCTCAGCCTTCTGAGCATCAGACCGGTGAGACGGCATTAGCTCTGCTTTCTTCATTTCATTTTAGCCTTTTCACACATAAGTTATAAATTCCCGGAATAACGTGGTCACCATGAGTTTTTATTGTGATATTACAATGATGTATGATATGTTAAAGCATAAAATATATTACATAATTACAATTGCAAGTAAAAGTACCACATATAAGGTACTACAAATTCTCATATGTTATAATAATGAAGCTAAAATTCCTTATGATGTTAAATTAAGATGTCAATTAGCTTTCTGTTGGTCTCTTTATTTCTTCATATTTCTTTTCAAAATATGAAATGTAACAGATGCTTCAAATGATGACAATAAGCTAAAGCTCAATTTTTGTGATGATTAACAGTGTTATTTTACTATCATTTATATACTATTATAGGTTTTGTTAATATTTTGAATTTTATGATGAAGATTTTATTTTATGCTTTCTGTTTTCAGTTTAATTTTAGCTAAAATTTAAGTAATTTTTATTGTGCTTTGTCATTTATTTATTTACTTTACAAAATAGATTTGTATAGTTTCTTAGCACCATTAAATATATCAAGCTAAATAGATAGCTAAATATATGTTTGTTTGTATAGCAATGCACTAAAGAGGTCGCAAAACAAATCAAACAAAAGAGATGCTTGTAAACAAGGCACAGTGCATGCGTCGTGGTACTTTCGTGAACGATGTCCTTTCTTTCTTTCTGGGTCTTGAACATGGTAGTTGTGTTGCTGTCTATGCAGAAAGCTCTTGGATTTCATCAGAAATATCTTAAATTGTGTTCCGAAAATTAACAAAGGTCTTATAGGTTTGGAACGACATGAGGGTGAGTAATTAATGACAGAATTTTCATTTTTGAGTGAACTAACCCTTTAAGTCTTTTTTCTCTTCTTTCTCTGTTCTTTTATTATACATTCCCTTTCCTTTTTTCCTTAGAAGTTTTTTTCTTTTTTTCACTTTCTTTATTCCTTTCTATCTTATATTGTTTCTGTGTCCTGATTTTTTTTCTTGCCAGGTCTCAAGAATTGTCTGCATTACACTAAATAACCAGAATATAACAGACAAAATTACTTACAAAACATGTCTTGTAAAATCAGTAAGGTCCTTTTCAAGGAAGAGTGGAAGGCCGTGGAGAACTGCTGTTCATCACCCATTGATGTCAGATGAAGTGTGGTTCAGTGAGCTATTTTATTTTGTGAAGAGCACTGCACATACGGTTGGCTGTAAACTTTTTTGACTTCCCTTTTTGTCAGCTACCTTTGCGTTTTCAACCAGTAAGCTTCGGTAAGCTTTATTATCTTCTGTTCATAGTTAAGGGTTCTTATTCAATGTCTATTTCTGTTATTTCACTCAATGCCAGGGGTCTTAGAGACATAACTAAACGGAAAGCTTTGTTCTTGTATGCAAAATCGTTCAAGACTGATTTTTGTTTTTTTCAAGAGTCCCACTCCATTCCTAGTGATTTTGCTTTTTGGAAAAATCAGTGGAACAATGACATTTGGTTGGCTCACGGCTCACAACATTCAGCTGGAGTTATGATTTTGAAAAACTGCTTTGTTGGAGATGTTTTACACCACTTTTGCGACCAGAAGGGACATTTTCTGCTGTTGGTAATCTGTTTAAATAATATTGTAGTAATACTGATTAATATATATGGTTATAATGTCACCCATGAGAATGACTTGCTGTTTGAAGTGATAGAAGAGAAAACTCTGTTGTGGCTTAACACATACCCAGATGCTCTAGTTTTTATTGGGGGAGACTTTAATATTGTGCCCGATAACCAGATGGATAGACTACCACCTAGACAGGCCACTTCTGTTAACTCTAAACTGAAAATATTCATGGACAAATTTAATGTCATCGATATTTGGAGGGAAACTTTTCCAAATATTAAGTCTTATACTTGGAGTAACAAAAGTTGTTCAAGACAGTCTCGTATTGACTACTGGCTTGTATCTCAGTGTGTGAAGAACTTTAATGCTGCTATTAGCATTCTTCCCTCCCCTCTAACTGATCATAGGGCCATTCTTCTTCAATCCCCTCTTTCCTCAGTCAATATTTCCTCAGGTCCTAGAGCATCTTATTGGAAGCTTAACTCCTCTTTGCTTGCATATGACCAATTAAAGAATAAAATTTCATTTTTGATTAAATACTACTGGCTCAAAGCAAAAAAAGAAAATAAATATGGTCTGAACTGGGAGCTTCTTAAACACGAAGTTGGCAAATTTGCTAGAAATTTTGGCAGTCATCTAACTAAACTTAAAAAACGGGAAGAGGAGATTATCGTTTCTAAAATAGTATCCCTTCATAACAAAACTCAGTATGGTTTGTCAGAAGCTGAGCTAGTAGAACTTGCTGAATTGCAAACTAAGTTAGACTCAATATACAAGTACAGGGCAGATGGCTCCTTTATTCGCTCTAGAAGAAGATGGCTTGAGCAGGGAGAGCAAAGCACAGCTTACTTTTTTAGAATGGAAAAGAATAATTCTAGAAATTTAACTATTAACTCTATGAACATTAATGGTACAGTTTCTTCTGACCCTAAACAAATTGGTACTTTTTGTGCAAATTTTTATACTACGCTTTACAAGTCTAATTATAGTGAGGACTCGGCATTGTTGTTTTTTCAGTCTCTGAAGGGGATTAAGACTTTATCTATTGATGAGAAGATCACCTGTGACAGAGATATAACTGTTGCTGAAATAATAGAATCTATCGAAGCTCTTAAGAACAACAAGTCTCCGGGTACCGATGGGCTGACTCCTGAACTTTACAAAATGTGTGCTCAAGAACTAGCACCTTTCTTACTGGAGACTTATTTAGAAAGCATTGAATTCGAAACACTCCCTCCGACATTTTCACAGGGCCTACTCACTTTAATACCTAAACCTAAGAATTGATTATACAATTCTAGCTTTGATATTGGCCAATAGACTTAAATGTGTGCTGGGCTCAATTATAGATGAAACCCAGGAGCGCAACTGCACATTTGCTGAGGGGTATGCAAGATCAGTGTCGGCGCTCCCAGACCCCAGACAGTTGAACACAATTTTTATTTTCAAACACATGTACTATTGCTAATTTTTTAGTTAGGTAATATATATATATATATATATATATATATATATATATATATATATATATATAATTTGCCTCAAAATTATTAATATTTTTGCACATTTTTATATAGTAAAATGTATTTTAAAGAACATCCGGAATGTTTTTTTTTTTTTTAAAGAGATAATTCATGGAAAATGTGCCATGCTAAGTGAAAGATTTCTGCCAAGATTTCACCTGGTAGAAAAACAAATACTCATGAGTCATTATTCCCACTAAGACCACTAAAAAGCAGCAGAGGATCATTCATTGCCTCATTTACCATTTCCACTCTAATAAAGTTCTTTTTACATGTTTTGCTAATGGATTTATATTTAGACATTATAAAATCACTATTATAACATTTAAAAATCTATTTTTTGTCAAAGTTCAGCATTGTTTTGTATTGAAGTATGAAGTAGCAAGAGTTTTCAACTCATTGCATCTACTTGAATTACACAGATGGCCTATTTTGGCCATCAATTTACAATGGCAATTTTCAGTGAAAAGTGGCTAGTTTGTATCCTTGTTTACAATCTTAATTTCTCTCAAATGTAAATCAAATGCCCATTCACAAACATGTCTTTCCACCATTGCACCATTGCTTGTTCTCCATCATTGCATAGGCCCACTCATGGATGAGACATGCAGATAACTAGTCAACCTTCACTGAATTTTATATAATCAATGAACTCTGAAAAAGTTATCAGTCAGTGTTTAACATTCTATTAGTTGTCAAAATGAATTAATTGTAGGACTTTTGTTATACCTAAATCGAGCTCTGTACAAAGGAAAATAATGTAAGAATGTAAAAAGATTTTTCATGCATTTAAATATGGTTTCATTTTCTTTTCATTTTCGTACTTTACAAATTAACGAAAAAAGGCACATTTTTTTAGTTCATTTAACTCCACTGTGCTCACATTTGGCCTACTTGTGCATTAAATTGTGTAGGCGCATCATCTTGCGCCTATTGTGATCTCGAATTGCAGAATATTTCAGTAGGCTGCATGCATTTGAGAGAAGTTCTTAAATGTAATGCACATACATGCATGCACAGTTTTGCAGTTTTAATCGCCATTTTGGTAATTTTGTGACTTAACTGACGATGTATGCTCGCAGTTTCTAGTGCGGTTTATTTATGAAGTGAGCGTGCGCCTCATTTTCGTGTACAGTTGAAGAGTGTGCGCCGTGAGCACAGTAAAACAGCTGAACAATAAAAAAAACTGTTTGTTTTACTGACATATAACAATATCTCTTCAGACCGCAGTTCCCTGTTGTTCTACTTCATTTGGCACATGTACTTTTCCCACACTTGTTTGACTCACGCGCTTTTGTCTCCCATTTGTTGTGGTCGCAAAGAGAAACGGCCGTCTTAATAAGTTTTTAATAAATACATTTTTTAACTCATTAAAATGCTTAAAAAAACGTTCAATAAAAATGTTGCATTAATTATTTTTAATAACTAAGCTTTTGATTATTTATAACGTTTTATTAAAGAAGATGTTCACAGAATGATTTTGGCAAAATGGCGCCCCCCTATTTGTGGCGCCCCTATGCACTGCATATACTGCATACCCCGTTTTTGCGCCACTGCCTTCTCTCATTTTCTATATGTCCTTATTCATAAATTGTTGCATTTGAAAAGAAATTGAATGTGACGAGGATTGATCTAACGAATGCCGCTGCTGTTTACCAAGCATTTTCTTTTCCCACACTTGTTTGTTTTTTGGCAAAATGGCGCCCCCCTATTTGTGGCGCCCCTATGCACTGCATATACTGCATACCCCGTTTTTGCGCCATTGCCTTCTCTCATTTTCTATATGTCCTTATTCATAAATTGTTGCATTTGAAAAGAAATTGAATGTGACGAGGATTGATCTAACGAATGCCGCTGCTGTTTACCAAGCATTTGGGTGAACACACAGCCAGCAGATGGAGAGATAAATTACATGTTCTCTTTAGACCGCTCTCAGCTGCTTGGCATGATTTAAAATAGACAACAACAAGATAGAAGAGGACAAAACGAAGGCCCGTGGATATGTGTTTTCTAAATGTCAGTAAAGGGAAAAAAGCCTTTTATTTGTATCCCTGCTAAATTTTAGCTTTGGCAAACATGCAAACTGTACTTTACACAACTCTCTCTATGAAAATGTTTCTATGTCTATCATTTCACGATAATCAGTCATAGATACTACTGAGGCTCAGGCTACATCTATTTCAAGTTCAGCTTGTGATATTCTTTAATTATAACATACAGGAAAGGCAATTGCTATCTAAATTCTGCTGATTTGCTGAAAAATGCCATTTTATTGCTATTATTCAGGCTGGATCAGTTGATCTGATATGGACTCTAATCTGTATGCATTAACAGTTCTGGCCTAATTGCTTTTCAAATATATCAACATTATAAATAAATACATTTTCAAAATTAAGTAATTACATTTATTAACAATACAATTATTTGCAACCTTAAGATTCAATGGTTTGCTTGAATGATTTATGTAGATGCAAAACCGTTATAGGTTTTGTAAGAGAAGGAGAGTAAGAACATGGGAGAGACGAACATGACAACAACTGCATTTTATATCAAAGGATCCATTAAGCATCAGGGTGCTCTGTCTTAGAAAGCAAGATACACGCTTTCATCTCTACCTGGAACACTGGAATAATGGAATAATTCTAAGCACATTCATATTAGAAGGTTATAACTAATCATGTAATCATAAGCAGGGATGGGCAGTATTTCAGATACATGCATTTAAAATACGTATTTGAAATACAAAATACTATTTTGTAGTTTGTATTTTAAAACCTTCGGCAAAAATCTAAAGTAATTTGTATTTAATTATATTTAGAATTAGTATTTTTGTATGTTCAAAATACATAAAATACTTTGTGCCAGTCAACCTCTTTAACAGGGTGCTGATTTAGTTCAGACACACCCCCTCTCCCAACCCCAAAATTCATCAAGTGAGCTACAGCTGTACAGCTCCATTCAGCATTGGGTGAGTGACTTTTCTGGAATAAGATAAGGTGAGGATGTCATGGTCAATTGTACATGTAGATTAAAGTTAAAACAGTGCATCATTCAGATTTGCCGTCAGTTAACATGAAAGAATAAAAGAGCACTGACAAGGAGAAAAATAGCGTTAGCCAATCAGTTTTAATAGTTAATCAGTTGTTGTTTTTTATCAACTAGCTTGTCAAATGTGTTTAAAGCATTACTGCATGTTAGGGCTGGGTGATATGACAATACATATTGTGGCGATGATATAAAGTGTGAATCGACTGAAATTTTTCTAAATCGTTTTCATAGATAGGCCTGTTGGGGTAAGCAAATATATCCATGCAGCTTTTAGTGGGCAGGAATTATTCATTCATTAATTCAAAAGGAAGCATGAATGAATGAGTAATAGAATGTGATGTGCTTGGTGCAATATTATTATAAGTGTATATGTGTCCTTTATACTTCTATGGCTCTCAATAGATTCAGTGGTTGGAGTTGG
The DNA here is from genome assembly GCF_001515645.1 of Sinocyclocheilus grahami. NCBI lineage: Eukaryota > Metazoa > Chordata > Actinopteri > Cypriniformes > Cyprinidae > Sinocyclocheilus > Sinocyclocheilus grahami. The sequence continues at coordinate 7,204 of NW_015505742.1, forward strand.
GTTAATATTCCTTGACAATTTCTGTTGCTACTTTCTGATTACGTTTCTGGCTACATTTAAAATCAAAACATATTGATAATTTAATGATTGTTGTAATGCTAAAATGTTTGTTTTTAACTTCATTATAGGTGTCTAGTGATTGATAAATAAATATTTGATTTCTGAATATTGTACCCTAATTGAAGTAGCTGTTTAAATAGGATCATGATTTTGCATACCATTGCA
>NW_015505742.1:8054-18878 GCF_001515645.1 Sinocyclocheilus grahami
ATGAATGAGTAATAGAATGTGATGTGCTTGGTGCAATATTATTATAAGTGTATATGTGTCCTTTATACTTCTATGGCTCTCAATAGATTCAGTGGTTGGAGTTGGGTTAATATTCCTTGACAATTTCTGTTGCTACTTTCTGATTACGTTTCTGGCTACATTTAAAATCAAAACATATTGATAATTTAATGATTGTTGTAATGCTAAAATGTTTGTTTTTAACTTCATTATAGGTGTCTAGTGATTGATAAATAAATATTTGATTTCTGAATATTGTACCCTAATTGAAGTAGCTGTTTAAATAGGATCATGATTTTGCATACCATTGCAAGAATGACTGCCTGACACATAACATATTATTATATTTATGACTAACAATCAAATGATTAAGTAGTTAGAAACTAGTTGCTATGAATACAGGTGCCATCAGTTGTCTTCTTATGAATGACTTGTTTGACATTGAGTCAGTGTTGCTGATGCAAAGTAGGCCCCTTTTTTACCAAACACCAAGTAACTAAATTAGGATACAATTATGATCAAATAGATCAAATAGGCCAATTGATGGAAGGTTTGTGAAGAAATGTCATGATCCCTTGTAAAAGTATTTTTTTAGTATTTTTAAAACAGTAGTTTATTTTTACAGTAGTTTATTTTGATATTTGGTGTGGCTGCTGTATTTTGTAGTTTATTTTGATACACTTAAAATTAAGGTATTTGGTATTTTATTTTAAAATACATTTTGATGTATCTTTGCCCAACCCTGATCATAAGCAGTACACAGGGAATTACAGATGTCATTGTTGGCTGAGTAAGTAAACGAAGTAAGTAAACCTCAAATGTATAGATTTCATAAAAAATTCATCATGGCTGGGTAGCAGTCGTTTCTGGTGGGCATACTCATGGCTGTCTATCTCTATTTCTATCTCATCCTTAACCCCTTTGGGTCAACAAAAGGGCCTTGGGCATGGGAAAACATACTTAGAAGTACTATGTGTTACTAATGTATCTTTGCCCAACCCTGATCATAAGCAGTACACAGGGAATTACAGATGTCATTGTTGGCTGAGAGTCCGTAAAAACCCAATAATAAATCCAAATTTAACGAAGTAAGTAAACCTCAAATGTATAGATTTCATAAAAAATTCATCATGGCTGGGTAGCAGTCGTTTCTGGTGGGCATACTCATGGCTGTCTATCTCTATTTCTATCTCATCCTTAACCCCTTTGGGTCAACAAAAGGGCCTTGGGCATGGGAAAACATACTTAGAAGTACTATGTGTGTGAGTGTGTGTGTGCGCAGGGGGAGGGAGTTTTTAAAAAAATCACTTTGCGTACAGCATTATTCTCACACACAGCACCTATTAGTGAGCTTAACCATCAAATCAAACCTGTCCTTTCTGAAGGGGTCAAAGGGTTATGTAGCCTCCTCTACATAATATGTTTCTGCTGACTCTCAAGAAACCTTGAAGTTTCACTCTAAAATATGACAAACAACCTTATTTGGAAATTAATGTAGATTTAATTCCAGAGATAATTAAAACTCGTGGTTAAATTAGTATTATTCAGTGAGGAGAAGAGTGATCGGCCGCAACTGCAAACAATTTGTAAAATAAGTCTCTCTTACTAACCAAAGCTGCATTTATTTAATCAAAAATACAGCAATATTGTGATTTTTTTTTTTTACATAGTAATATAGCTATTTTTTATTTTAATATTTTAAAATGCAGTTAATTCCTGTGTTGGTAAATCTGAATTTTCAGCATCATTACTCCAGTCTTCAGTATCACATGATCCCTCAGACTCCAAACTTTTGAAGGGTAGTATGTGTATATAGCTTTATACAGTAGTTTTGTATATATATATTTATATAATATATTACAATATATTTTAGCTTTACGTTAAAGGGATAGTTCACACAAATTTTGTCATTAATTACTCACCCTCATGTCGTTCCTAACCTGTAAGACCTTTGTTCATCTTCAGAACACAAATTAAGATATTTCTGATGAATTCCGAGAGCTCTCTGACTCCTCCCATAGACAGCAAGGATCCTAACACGATCAAGGTTCAGAAACGAAGTAAGGACATCGGTAAAATTGAGCTCTCGGAATTCATCAAAAATATCTTTATTTGTGTTCCGAAGATGAAGGAAGGTCTTACAGGTTTGGAATGACACGAGAGTGAGTAATTAATGACAGAATTTAAATTTTTGGGTGAACTATCCCTTTAAGAGGTTCCACAAAAATATGACATTCACCATTTAGGAGTTACAGCCATTTTAAGCAAAGTACCTCCATATTCAGGGGCTCGGTAGTATTTGGACAAAGTTACAATTGTAAATATGAGCTCAATTTTAATACTTGGATGAAAATCCTTTGCAGTCAATGACTGCCTGTAGTCTGGAGCCCATGGACATCACCAAATTCTGAGTTTCCTCACTGGAGATGCTTTGCCAGGTCTTCCTTGTAGCCACCTTGAGTTGCTGCTTGTTTGTGGGTCTTTCTGCCTTCAGTCTTGTCTTCAGAAACTGAAAAGCACGCTCTATTGGATTGAGATCATGCGACTGACTCGGCCATTGAAGAATATTCCATTTCTTTGCCTTCAAAAAGTCTTGAGTTGCTTTCGCAGTATGTTTAGGGTCATTATCCATCTGCAGTGTGAAGCTGCGTCTTATCAGTTTTGTAGTATTTGGCTGAATGTGAGCAGAGCGTATAGCCTTAAAGACTTCAGAATTCATCCTGCTACTTCTGTCAGCAGTTACATCATCAATAAACACCATTGAGCCCGTTCCATTGGCAGCCATACATGTCCATGCCATAACACTGCCGCCACCATGTTTGACACTTGATGTGGTGTGCTTTGGATCATGAGCTGTTCCTTTCTTTTGCCATACTTTCCTCTTTCCATCAGTTTGGTACAAGTTAATCTTGGTTTCATCAGTCCAAAGAATCTTATTCCAGAACATGGGATGCTTTTTTAGATGTTTTCTGGCAAAGTCTAATCTTGCTTTCCTGTTCTTGAATGTTACCAGTGGTTTGCACCTTGTTGTAAACCCTCTGTATTTACATTCATGAAGGTGTCTCTTGATTGTAGATTTTGACAATGGTGTGCCTACCTCCTCCAGAGTATTCTTGATTTCTGTTGATGTTATGAAGGGGTTTTTCTTCACCAAGGAAAGGATTCTGTGATCATCCACTTTAGTTGTCTTCCGTGCTCTTCCGGGCCTTTTGATGTTGTTGAGCTCACCAGTGCTTTCTTTCTTCTGAAGAATGTAGGCAACCGTTGATCTGGCCACACCTAAGTTTTTTGCTATCTCTCTTATAGATTTATGCTGTTTTTTCAGCTTAATGATGGCATCCTTCACCTTCATCGAGATCTACTTGGATTTCATATTGGTAGAACCAGTCAAACATCTTCCAAATACCAATTGGATATCTCATATCAACTCCAGATCTTTTATCGGCTTAATTTGTCTTGAAGTAACAAGGGAATGGACAGCACCTGGTCAATTAACCTCTTCTTCTTAGTCCCAAAACTATTGAGCCCCTGAAAATGGAGGTAATTTACTTAAAATGGCTGTAACTCCAAAATGGTAAATGTCATATTTTTGTGGAACCTCTTAAAATAAAAGCTAAAAGTCTGCACTTCAATCACATCTTGATTGTTTTATTTCAAATCCATTGTAGTGGTGTTTAAAGGCAAAAGCACAAAAACACATTCAGTGTCTGACAGTGTTGGGGGTAACGCATTACAAGTAACGCGAATTACGTAATCAGATTACTTTTTTCAAGTAACTAGTAAAGTAACGCATTACTTTTTAATTTACAAGAGAATATCTGAGTTACTTTTTCAAATAAGTAATGCAAGTAATTTTTTCTCCCATTTATTGATTGACAGCTCTCCAGTCCCCATGTTGAGAGAAATCAGAAGATGTTACTGTAGTTCTAAAATAAATATGAATATGTATTAATTCATCTCACTCACAAAAAACAAAAACAAAACACAGATTCAGTATTCCTCAAAATGAATAAAAATAATGCAACTCAGAATATGACGCAAACCTGCAATAAGTAAATGTTAAACAACACAAATATCCTTTATGTATTTAATCCCATTCTATTAACCAATGTCTTTGTTTCTGACCTTCGATGATCCAGTTCAACCATACTAATAAGCAAAAATTACTCTAGACAAACATTTGCGTGTCTTTTTTTATTGCCGAATTGTGTTGACATTTATTTTTCTGCATTCTACGGTACGGACGTAAATTTACTTTCCCTTCAGCCTGAGGCTTATTCATTTCACTTTTGGTGTGAAAAGGCTTTTATATTTGCCAAAAATATAACTTTTTTATTTTAAAAACAAACAAGCAAGCCCTGTCCAGATTTAAAAAGTAAAGCAAAAGTAAAGTAACGCATTACTTTCCATAACAAGTCTACTGCACAAAACCAAGTGTGATGGGAATTTGTTTGGCGAGAAACAGACGCACACAGACAGACAGAGATACCTGTCAGGTTCTTGAGGCCGAGTTGTCTAAGGCCGAAGTAGCCATCCCGTCTGTAGTTGAGAAAGATGGCCAGGGCGTATCGTCCTTCATACAGTTTAGTGCCTCGGATGATCCGCAGGTTCTCCAGAGGAAGATAGTCGAACTGATTCAGAGCCACCAACACGTAACCCGTCACCTCACGGATGGACTGCAGGGATAAATATATTCTGTTAGACACAATTCACAATTTAAACAAAATACATGTATTTTAAATGTAGCCAAAACAAAAATTTATTTTCACATAACATCACTTTAAAGCTCTTTCGGCAGAGATTTGTCGTCTGCTTTTGGACTCAATGGACTCGGTCATCACGGCAACTGAGCAGCACCAAAAGAACGACTAACGAGACAGCCTTCATATAATTCGAAGAGATAATGGCCCAAGAGAGCCCTGGACCCTCCCTCTCCACACCCATATCAATCATGTTGACATCCAATCACGGTTTCATACTGCGTATCATTAGCAGGCACAGAGGACAGGTCTATTTCATGCTGAAGAAGTGAATGTGATATAGCTGTACTGATCGGACACACACACACACACACACACACACACACACTGAAACTATAGTCACGGAAATCCATCTGAAGAGGTGACCAAGCAAACGCTGACAGCTGTCACCTGCCAGTCAGGATCATTATTAGTCCACACAGGGACACAACGCTAGAGATCATTATTATACTGCACTATTGGATACTGGACTCTGATTGGTCAATATTAACTGCTAAAAATTTTTAATGTACCATTAAAAAGATAGTCAGCCCAAAATCATTTACTCACTCGCATGTATTTCCAAACTTGAATGACTTTCTTTCTTCTGTGGAACATAAAATAAGATATTTTGAAGAATGTTAGTAACCAAAGAGTTTCGGTTGCCATTGACTTCCATATGGACAAGAAACACAATGTAAGTCAATGGGAATTAAACCGTCACAAATATTGTTTAAAATATCTTCTTGTACTATATGTTCCATGAATGGATGGATGTGTGGATGGAACGAAAGAAGGATGAAAGGAAGGAAGGAAGACTCTCTCTTTAATTCTATAGTAGAATTTTTTTTTGGACATACAGCATGGTAATACCATTGTAAACAAGCAGTACTGTGAGATTTCTCAAAGTAAAGTAATTTCCATCTGATACAATCACTCTACTATAATAATACTGTAGTAGTTTCTGTCTTTTTGTGAGTCAGTCAAGTTTTAGGATAATTAATATGGAGGAGTCCATTCAATTCAAGCCATCTGCGTTTCAAGTAATAGTTGTTAGTAGATAAAGTATTCTTAAATCCAGCATATCCCATAGTGTGGGCAGAAACTACCATTCCCATTGTCCTCACATGACATGAGAGACAATAAAAAAAGGGAGAAGTCTGTAATCGTTAGTTAGCTTGATTATACCTTTCAAATTGGCTGACTGCTTAGGAATAAATAATAAATCAAAGTGGCACACTATGGAAAAACAAAAACAATTTGAAAGACTCGACTAGAAAAAAAATCTTATAAATCTTATAATTGGTGTGCCAGATGTTTTGCCCTAATATTCTCATATACTATTTGACTGTTTCAACATATACTACTGTTCAAAAAATGTGGGATCAATAAGAAATTGCTACTTTAATTCAGCCAGGATACATTCAAAATGCATTCATTGATCAAATTGACAGTAAAAACATTTATAATGTTACAAAAGATTTCTGTTTAAAAAAATGCTGTTCTTTTGAACTTTCTATTTTTTAAAGAATCCTGAAAAATACATCATGGCTACATGGTTAAAATATTAAGCTGCACAACTCTTTTCAAAATTGATAATAAGAAATATTTCTTGAGAAGCAAATCAACATATTAGAATGATTTCTGAAGGATCATGTGATACTGAAGACAGGAGTAATGATGCTATTCATCTTTACCATCAAAGGAAAACATATATATATATATATATATATTTGAAAATATTAAAATGGAATACAATTATTTTAAAATGTAATAATATTTCCACAATTTTACATTATTTTTAAACAAATGAATGGAACCTTTAAGAGACTTATTTAAACACACACACACACACACACACACACAAACTTACAGAACTAAAACCTTTGAACAGTAGAGTACATATATAAAGCGCATATATAGAACTCAGCATATTTTTATATTACTTTCAAAATATCACTGATGGTCACTTTTTTTTTCTTGAAATATAATATTAAAACCCTGGGGTTTTGTAACACTGCTTCAACATACATTAAAGTACAAACACCTCTTGTGCCCAAGCTGCTGTCACACTGCAAAGACCGCAGTAGGTCACAATCTCTCACCTCACACAGAGAACAATTGCCTCCCTCCAGATACTTTTAGCTCAAATTGCAGTAATGAACCGATTGGACTCACAGAAATCAAACACACCCACGTCCCAAATGCTTGCTCACATTATACACCTGTATACTTCCTGCAGGCATCATTAGGGTTTTACATTTGTTTTAAAAATTTTCAGTGTGTATTCATGAGGTTGGGAAACAAACCACATCATGGAGTCCAGTTTTATATATTCATCTTCACACTACTCACGCTGACGTTCATGTGTTGCCTGAAAAAAATAATGCCAGCATGACTCAGTCTCTCCGCCTGAGCAGCTGAAAAATTGCTGGACTTGTCTGTACATTAGGCTGTGGGAAACAAATTGAACAAACCAAGCAATGTTTTTAAAGTCAAGATCAAATGGGCAGATGATTTTGCCACTTTAACAGTGCCGTATTCAGCACTTTTATGCTATTTTCTTTTTTCCCCTGCAGTCCACTTCTAAATGTTAGCCAAGGTTTTGTGCAACAAAAACTAATATAGTTATGTATATATAGTTTCACATGATCCTTCAGAAATCATTCTATTATGCTGATTTAATGCTTTTAATTAAAATATGAATCTTTTCAAATTATTATACAATTATTCTTATTTATTAAATAAATACATTATACAAATGTCTTCACATTCACTTTTATTCATTTTAAAGCATATTTGCTACATAAAAGCATTAACTTCTTAAAAAAATAATTGTTTCTCTCAGGGACTTAAACATTTTTAAATATGAATATGAAATTACATTTATTCTGCAGAAGCTAATACTAGGATAACCACCACATCATATGGCCTTAAAATGTTAATACGATTTTAATTTTCAGTGCTAAAAATCAAGTTCCATTTTGGGATCTTTTACTTCTGGAACTGTACAGTTGTAAGTAATATAGTTTATGTTTTATTAATATTACGTATATATTTTGGAGCATGCTAAAAGTGATGTATTTACAAGTACAAATCCCACACACCAACCAAACATCCAGACTTGAAATGTTCTGTATTAACAGTATACAAAAGATAAAATGGTGCACACACATTTCCTGGAGAGGAGCCAGCAATGCTGACTTGTTATTATCACCACTGAGTGAATGTGGTAATGATAAAGCTGAGAGAGCAGCAATCACCCGTTTTGCATTCCAGCCCAAGAGCAAACAATATAAATGTCAATGTTAAATGCAATCTATTTGTTCCACTTTAGCAGCAGGTGACATAACAACACATGTGCTTGATCAAAACCAGCTGTGACAGGGTAGATATTAAAAATGCATGGAGTGAAACAATTCAGTTGAACAGCTGAATACTTATATCAAGAACACAGGAGGCTTCACCAAACTCTCATTATAGGATTTGTGAGTGTCAGTCATTATGCTGATTTTGGATCATCTTCCTTTCAGAGATTCTCCCTCAAAAGGAGGAGCTTAAATCATTTATTCAGGCTATGGATGGATTAACAGAAACTATATTAAATTAATGTGGTCGGAACACTGCCTTTAGCGAATGCAAGTTAAGCTGAGCCTATTCCAGGAGGCGCTCTACCAGAATGAAGAGGTGCTTCGAGGAGAGATCGCCCAGGCAATTTGTATATGACACCACTGTCATGCTGTCCGAGTGGACTAACACGTAGTGTCCCCTTAGGTCTGGGAGAAAGGTGCGAAGGCCCAACATACTGCCAGCATATCCAGGTAGTTGATGTGAGGCCGATCCTCCTCTTTCGACCAATGGCCGAAAGCCAGTTTGCCCTCACACAGTGCTCCTCAACACGTGTTCGAAGCATCTGTCGAGACCACCTTTCTTCTGCAGACCATTCCGATGGGCACATCCCGTTCCTTCCACTAAGAGTCTTTCCAAGGGGCAAGAGCTGCTACGCAGGCCTGGTCCACCTTGACACGAAGGCGTCTAAGACGCCAGGCGTGGGATGGAACTCGTGGTTTCAGCCAGCACTGAAGGAACCGCATGCGAAGCCAGCCCAGCTTAAGTACCGGAGATGCAGAGGCCATGAGGCCCAGCACCTTCTGAAACGCCTTGAGAGGGTGAAGGGCTCCAACTTGAATGAGGCCACGAGCTGCTAAATAGCCAGTGCACGTTCTGTTCTGAGAACTGTTCCCAAGAACGATATCCCTTGGCTGGGGGACAGCACGCTCTTGGCAACATTTACCCTGAGTCCCAGTCATTCTAAGTGGCTGAGAAGGAAGGATCTGTGAAATAGCAGCTCATCCTCCGACTGGGCCAAGATGAGCCAGTCGTCGAGGTAACTCAGAATGCGGATTCCCATCTGTCTCTGCGGGGAAAGAGCCGCATCCATGAACTACGTAAAAATGCGAGGAGCTAGGGACAGTCCAAAGGGAAGGACCGTGTATCGATATGCCACTCCCTCGAAGGCGAATCTCAAGAATCGTCTGTGGTGGGGGGCTATCTGGATGTGAAGTAGTCGTCTTTCAGATCCAGCGAAAAGAATCAGTCCCCTGGGCACACTTGCGAGAGGATCTGTTTCAATGTAATCATCCTGAACAGCCGTTTCATGAGGGCGTGGTTCAGGTGCCTGAGATCGAGGATGGGCCTTATATTGCCATCCTTTTTGGGGACGAGGAAGTAGCTCTGAGCTGGGGAAACCGTTTCTATGGCTCCTATCGCCAGCAAATTCATCATCTCAGAGCGCAGGACGTGTGAGTCTTCACTCTAAACCGAGGTGGGAACCACACCGCTGAATCATGGGGGTCTTCAAGCGAATTGCAGTGAATAACCTCGTTTTATTATCCCCATCCCTGCGAGAATGCCATTTCTTCCTCCGAGTAACTGGGAGGAGAGAAACACAAGAGCGTGGAAGGTGGGGCTCAGCGACGCATACACAAATGCGAAGCTGCCAGCCTTACTACTTCGATCTGCCTAGGAGGATTAAGCCGCTCAGTGTAATGAGGGGCACTGATCCTCACCTGTAACACACACTGGCAGATCAAGCACGCATGATGTGTGAGGGCATGAAATTGCTTAAGCTTCCTCTGCGGTAACTGGGAGGAGAGAAAATGAGAGCGGGGAGGCCTTCCGCAAACGAACAGGGGCAGACTGCTTTCGTAGAAAAAGCATCCTGTCTCTGTGAGCGCAGCCATAGTGACACACACAAATTTGAAGCTGCCAGTGACAGCGTTCTGCTCCAATTCACCTAGGAGGATAGAGCCGCTCGATGTAACGAGGGACGCTGATCTTCACATGTAAGACACGAATCGTAGCGCAGCGGGGAGAGCGAGCACGCAGGCTCTGTGTCGGCATGAGATCGCTCAAACCCGGTTGCTTAGCTCCCAGACTTCGCTGTTTCTCTCTCCTGAGGCTCGCTGAGAGAGGAAAAACGGGAGAGCGGGGCTGCCTCATTGAAGGCGGTCCGCGAGCAGAGAAGAGCGAGACTCGTGCTCTGAGTGAGCATTCTGTCTCAGAGAGCGTGTAGTCTCTGCGTGGGGGATGCCCAGACAGGCGACGCACTCACTGCCATTCTGCATCATGCAAGATTCCCTGCACAAGCCACACTCGCAGCGCGACATTTGCAACAACGTCGCTAGAAATTTTGTTCTTTTAGTACTTACCTCTTAGAAATAAGCTCTTTTAGGTTCGCCGGATGGCGGCAGGGAATCAGTTGGGACCGCTGCTGCTGCGACGCTGAAGGTGGCAGAGAAGTGGCGAATCAGCCGAGCAGAGGGTCGCTGGCTTAGCTTGATTCGCTGCGAAGGCGATTCTATGGTGAAAGGCTTCGAGTCTCGTAGATCAGCGAAGAACATCGTCGTCGCTGAAGGAAAAGAAAGCTGAGGATCCTATGGCGAAGTATATATAGCCATATATATATACAGTATAACTATATTATATATCCAGATGCCCCGCCCATTTTGGCGGGCTCAGGCAGGCTTTGTCACCATAGGCTCCTGCCGCTCCGCTGCCCCGCCCT
>NW_015505742.1:19039-39715 GCF_001515645.1 Sinocyclocheilus grahami
CCATGGGCTCGTCCAGCTCCGCTCCCGAGCCATTGGTTTGTTATTTAATTCACTGCACGAACCAATTAGTCTGCGTAAACCCCGCCCCTTTCTTACGTTCCACTTGCATTCAAATCTGCCTCCATCCAATCAAAAACAGAGGAATTATCCCCGCCCACCCTTGTTTTCTTTTCCAATGTGGATGTACATCACAGTACAGACTTTTATTATTATTTTTTGCTACTTCCGTTACATTGCAACTTTAAAGCTACCTCAATCCTAAAAATGTCTCCTTTAAGATGTAAGAAATAAAAAACTGGACTCAATAATGTACTTAGTGTTTGCTGACACATGCAAAGAAGAATGAGGTTGCTTCAAACAATTATGAATGTACACTAAATTGGTAGCTTAAACGGTCAGCATTTCCCCTTGTGATGCAGGGAAAGATGGAGCCTTATTCAGATAAATGGTGATCGTTCAATTATAATTCACTTTTATAGTCATACCTTTTAATATAATAGCAATCATGGGAATTCCTGGTGCCTGTAATTGCTCTCAGGAAATTATTTCACCTCTGAGACCTTGCCACAGTGCTGTGTCGGATCTAATAAGAAACTGCGGAGGCTAGAATGGGTAACAACAGTGGCTTTCTAAAAAAGGGCATAAGTTATTACTAACTGCTGATACGTGATCAGTTTTGCCCTTTACTTTCAGAAGGGTTGGGATTAAGTGCAATCAGGTCAGAAAGTGGGACTATAACAGCCTCAGAGCCTGGATAAAATTAAGGCCTATATTTTATTTCCATATTAGCTAATGCAGTTTATCAGGACTACACATGGGCTGTGTTCAAAAACTGCCTCACTGTCTATTACAGTATCTAGGCAGCTACGGACAATACAGTTTAAAAGTTCAGTGTTCGGGGATTTTTAAGCTTTTGAAAGAAGTCTCTTACCAAGGCTACATTTATTTATTTATTAAAAAATACAGTAATATTGTGAAATATTATTACAATTTCAGTGAACTTTTTTATTTTAATACATTTTTAAATTTTTATATATTCCTGTGATGCAAAGCTGAATTTTCAGCATCATTACTTCAGTCTTCAGTGTCACAAGGTCCTTCAGAAATCATTCTAATAAGCTAATTTGCTGCACACACACACAAAAAAAAAAGATAAAAAAAACATTTATATAACAATTAATGTCTTTACTGTCACTTTGATCTCTTTAATGCATTCTTGCTGATAAAAAGTATTAATTTCCTTAAAAAAATATTTCTTAATAAAAATTTGAGCTTTTTAAAGCAATAGTAATTACAAGAAAGATTCACGTGAGAGAGAGAGATTCAACACTCATAGTTCATTCAACACTGTAAAAATGATTGTGATTTTAATGGTAAAAGACTTTAAAAATGCTACGGTAAAAACCTGTTGATATGTTAACAGTAAGTTTCTTTATTAGTACAGTAAATGTAACAGTAAGTGTACCTTACATTTAATCTAATTTTACAGTATAATACTGTTATTTTACAGATTTTGGAAGACACTGAAAGACACTTTACAGCTGATGATTTTTCATTCAGTTTCTTTTTTATCTTATCATTTATGTACAATCAGCATTTTATGTTACATCTTATGCTATTACATTAATGTTTATTGCATGATTTTATTGCCGTGCATTCTGATAGTGAAATATGTAAAGAATATACTGTATGCAATGCTGCCTTAGATTTAAGCCAAAGTGATGTTCATACTGTTTAGAGCACCACACAGTATTAGGAACACACTTGTGATGTCTAAAAATGCTTTCTAGGTAGGTAACTTATAAGAGTTTATAACCAAGCCAATGTACAGTATAGCCATGTTGCCACGCATTAACTCTAATAGTACAGGACAAGCTGTTGGGCTCCAGTTTCCAGTAGCATCTCAAACATCAGCTCACCTAAGCCCTCCTCCCATCTGTTTACCCACTAATAAGGACACAACTCCACACCGCTGCAGGGCACAGGACACAGAACTATCCATCATACAGTCAGGTTCATCCTGACCCTATATATATGGTCTGTGCATTATCACAAGCCTGTGCTCGAATATTTGCTGTAGGAAACACATCCTCAAAATGATGCAAATATTACCCAGTCTTGCATCTATCATGATATTTCCCATTTTAGAAGTGCTGTAGATAAAAAAAGCAGGAAAGTAATAATAATCTACAAGGAAATTCCAGGCTGGATAGCAATAATGGTCCACTCAATTTTTTTTTTTTTTTTTGTCTGAACAACTTTTGAAGAATGGAATTGTTTGAGAAACAGCTTTTTAATGCCAATTCAACTGTGAATTATTAGCTTTGTTGCAATAATTAGCGAGCTGCCTTGTTCAGCCTAGCAGAGGCATACTTCCTGTTCCAAATTTTCTTTTTCAATATATTTCAAAATGTAATTTATTCATTAGATGCAAAGCTGAATTTTTGCAGCCATTACTCCTGTCACATGATCCTCCAGAAATCATTCTAATATGCAACAGCTGTGATGTTTAATATTTTTGTGGAAACCAATATCTTTTGATGAATACAAAGTTGAAATGAAAATAGAATTATTAACAATATAACAATTTGTAACAGTCTTTACTCACTTTAGTCACTTTTGATCAATTTAATGCATCATTGCTGAATAAAAGGATTAATTTCTTTCAAAAGAGAAAAAACAGGAAAAAGAAATAAGATTGTACTGACCTAAAAACTTTTGAACAGTATTATACTTAACAGAAATAAATAAATAAATAAATAAATACACACATACATACATACATATTTAAATATATAAATTAATACAGAAATCTAAATGAAAAACATAAAAATAAACTATGTAATATATTTTGCGTGTGCAATATAGTTAGGCTCATTGTTAGCTTATCAATATGTACAACTCTACTGCAGTCAATTGTGAGTAGAGTCTCCTGTGTAAATCACTATTTCGGTTGCTGCCTACGTAGAGGGTTCAAAAATCGGTCTCTTATGAGGTTCCATCTCTGTTTGGATGCCGTCTGTAGAAGACAGCTGCCTATATTGGCAATAGGCAGTAAGGCAGCTCATTAAATGTTGGAACAGATCCATTGTGTCACATAAACAGGGCCACGGGACACCAGTAAACCAGTGCAAAGGCCACGTAAATCATGCTGTGACCGTCAGAGTTCTGCAGAGATTAACACAAAAAAAATTATATTTATGAATGCATTATCAATTTAGAATATGGGGATTCCATGTAGTTATTTATAGACTATGTCACTGAGCTGAGTCAGCCTCAATTACCATAGTAAAGTAGATTCACAGTTGTGGTTCATATTCTGGGATAGGAGAAATTATTTTAACATCTATCCTCAATCCACAATTATATGGTTAGTTAGCTTCACAAAATACTACATAATATTTTCTTTTTGCCCAACCATCTTTTTTTTCACCTAAAAATACAAATTTGCTGAAAATTTACTCTCTATCAGGTCAAGGTGTAGATGACTTTATTTCTCCATCAGAACTGATTTGGAGAAATGTAGCATTGCATCACTTGCTCACCAAAGGATCTTCTACTGTGAATGGTTGCCGTCAGAATGATAGTTAAACAGCTGATAAAAATATCACAATAAACCACACCACTCCAGTTCATCAGTTAACATCGTATGAAGTGAAAATTCACAGCAGATTATGGTCAGTACATTTTGTGCAATTTTCATTTTTGGGTAAACTATTCTAAAAAAAAAAACAATCAAGTAAGAAAGTAACAATGCATTTTTTACAATGCAACATTACTTTTCTAACATTAATTGCCTGTGAATCATAACACATTTAAATCAGCAAGCGACAAACAAACATACAAAGTCTTGCATGCATATTCAAGAAATTACTTTATAATTATCAAAACATAAATACAACTCAGACACACTTAAATTGCTAATGCTGTAGCAATGAGTTAGTGAAGTGCGTGCCTTAACAAATGACTCACTTAAAGCTCACAGTGACACTCAGCTCTGCACTGAAACTGCCTGAACCTCTCACAGTGACAGAGTGATAATGAGGAAGAGCTGTTAGCACATCACAGTGATTAATACTTCCTCCAACAGTCCTACTCTTACTCTGGACATTATATCACTGAAACCCCTTCTTCTACATTATATTTCAGTGTGAAAATGCAGGATGTCTAAAACCGAAGAGCAGAAATGCAGGAGTCAAGTGGCTTTTTGTCTCACTCACCAGCTAAATTACAGGCCCCATTTAAATTCACTTGTAAGTGTGCAAGTAGCCCTTACTGAGTCACACAGAAAGCTATGGATAGGAAGGGTACAGAAAAATAAATAGATGTTTTGGTATGGAAGAAAAATAACGACAAATGTCTTTGAAACAAAAAAGCATGTTGAATTGCACTAACTGAAAAGATAATGCATTGCTTTAACAGTGCTTGCATTTTAATGCCTTGTATTTTCAGGGCTTGCATTTTTAGGGGCTGACATCCAACATATTTGTATATTTAAGTTGTGAATATTTCAATTAAAAACATTTCACACACATTTTCATGATTAAAAATTCAATTATTCATATTCACCTTCTAGAGTTCACTTCCAAAATATTCAATCTGTTTAAAAATACGATGTATAATATTTGACAGGCAGTTTTCGTTCCATTTTATTTCACTTTACAAATTCGCTTCCACAAATTCAGTGGTTCAAATTCGCCAGAAAATTCGGCATTGCACATCCGGGAGCTGCAGGAATAGCAGTAGAGCACCGATGCATGATCTCCAGCTACGTTTGTGATTAGTTTCCTTAACTTTGTATGGCTTGTGTCGATGCATAGGTGAAAAACGCTGACGCGCCTCAGTGAACTAATGCAGTGATATAAAAATACCAAACTTGGTATACACCTTACTGATGATACAAATATACAGTTATGTAGAATATAAACGTAACGCGCAAGGTTTCATGCTGTTCATATGTTAAAGAAAATGCTTCACGCGGCTCACTGGACTAACACAAGGATAGCTATTAAAAGACCAAACTCAGAATACATCTCACTAATGATACAAACTATATACAGGCAGATTAGCCAAGAATATGAACGCAAGTTACGCAACACGCAAAACTGCACTTTAAACATTTTCCATAAAGAAAACACTAACGTGGTTTAGTGCCTCAAGACAGTGATAATAAATGACCAAATTCGGGATCTAATTAATAAAATACTTTATATAGTTAAGCAGATGAGCCCATATTAACACAACCCACAAAGTTTTACCTAAGCCTTTTTCTCCCATAGAAAACAAAGCGCAAAGTTAGTTTTAAGTTTGATATTCATTGCATATTTGTCTGTAGGGACCGACTACAAATTTACCAGTTTACACAGTATAAAACAAAGTCCAATAATTCATTCAAATTAATGTTTACAAGGCTATAGTAAAGAGGGCAAAATTACTAAATATATATTGCCAATATCTCACCTTAGACATTACTTCCCCTAAGTATGTACAGTACACAGTGTATTTTTAAGAAAAAATAAAGCAATTCACCAAAATTGAGTTTTTTGTGTTCCAAATGTTGTTTGTTACTAGTGACCAGACTGACTTACTACAGTTAAAAAGTTGCCAATATCTTTCTTACTGTACATACAGCATATAATTATTCACCCAAAGTTTTTTTCCCCCATGTTCCAAAGGTTGTAGTACATTCGTAGTGACTAGAAAGACTTACTATAGGTGAATTTTTGCCAATACCTCCCTTACTGTACATACAGTACACAGATATTTTACACTAAAATCTTTGTAACATGAAAAAACTCTTGGGGACTTACAGTAATTTTTTATAATTGTGTACTGTACATACAGTAAGGGAGGTATTGGGAAAATCTCACCTGCAGTAAGTTGTCTTGTATCTAGCAACGTACTAAATCCTTTGGAACATGAAAAAACCCTTTCAAGGACTTACAGTAACTTTTTTTTATTTAAATAATTGTGTACTGTACATATATAAAGGGAGGTATTGGCAAAATCTCACCTGTAGTAAGTCAACCTGAACACTAGGAACATACTACAACCTTTATGTGTATATTACACTATGAGTAATACAATGAAAATGTGTAATTTTAAATGTTAAAGGGCACCTATTATGCAAAATCCACTTTTACATGGTGTTTGGACATAAATGTGTGTTGGCAGTGTGTGCACACAACCACTCTAAAATAATAAAACTCACTCCTCATTTTTTAATTCCCTTTAAACCAAGTCAGTCTCACTAGGGCTGCCATTTTAATTCTCATGCAGTGTGACGTCACATTGTATAGGGCCTGGCCACGGGGGTTGATTGACAGCCCTGCATTGCTATAGTTTCCGCCTTCAGCGGTTGTTCGCTGTCCTCCATTTTCTCAGCGCTCGAGCAGCTTTAATGTCAACAATGTTTCGCAAGCAATCCTGATGCTCTGTGTTTGTTTGTAAGACTGAACATAAGTGTCTTCATGTTCTCCCAACATCTGAGCTGCTGAGGACACTGGATTACTTTCATTTTTCAAGGTAATGCACCTCAACATCTTCCTTAATACGTGTATCACTCCAGACTCCTTTGTGACTGTCATGTCGTTATAGTGCTTAGCGTTTTAACCGTATTTGTGTGCGTACATTAAGTATTTTTTAACTGATCAATGCCACGCTTGTGAGATTAGTTTGCACCGTTTGTAGCGCGAGATTCGTTCGGTAGCACAGCTCGCACAATTGATCCAAGCCGATGAAAGGTCAGCGTGGCGCGAGCCCTGTAAAATCGTGCTGTTTCGTTCCACTTTCAGTGCATTTGGCATCCCATATGTACGGCTAAACACAGGATCTCTTGCTCTTAGTTATGTTGCTTCTACCGGCTGTTTATTGCTGTAGATATGTAATGCAGAGAGACGTATACGTGACGCCCTCTACTGGAGACGGGGCGGGAATATGCAGTTTATTTGCATTTAAAGCGATACACTCCAAAACAGCTCTTTTTTAGACACACTCCAAAAAGGACATTTTCCAGACACATTCTGGGGACAACCAAGTCCAATATTACATCTTGTAAAAATAGGCATAATAGGTGCCCTTTAAAAGTCATTTTAATTACAATACATTGAACGTTTTAACCCAGTCGGTGGAATTGTCAGACGGTCCCTTGGGTGTGGCTTGTGAGATAGCGCGCCAAAGCTTTCTCCTGTTTAAATTTGCAGCTACAATACACATAGGTGGGTTTGAATGGTTGCATATTGTTAAAACTAATCGTGGTAGTGATATATTTGTAGGACTGTCGACCCTATATCAGTGTGGCAAGGGAAAACGAAAGTCCGGCGAATATCGAACCTAAAATTAACGGCGATAGAAAAGCGGCGATTATAAAGAAAATGCAGCGCGTTGCGTTCTTCTCGCCTCATTTGCTTGCCTGTATGTAGTTTGCATCATCAGTAAGGTGTATATCGAGTTTGGTCTTTTTATATCACTGCATTAGTTCACTGAGGCGCATTATGCGTTTTTCACCAATGCGTTGTTGGAATCCTGGAGAGTGACGTATGAGGGGAACATGGCTTGTGAGATAGCGCGCCAAAGCTTTCTCCTGTTTAAATTTGCAGCTACAATACACATAGGTGGGTTTGAATGGTTGCATATTGTTAAAAACTAATCGTGGTAGTGATATATTTGTAGGACTGTCGACCCTATATCAGTGTGGCAAGGGAAAACGAATGTCCGGCGAATATCGAACCTAAAATTAACGGCGATAGAAAAGCGGCGATTATAAAGAAAATGCAGCGCGTTGCGTTCTTCTCGCCTCATTTGTTTGCCTGTATGTAGTTTGCATCATCAGTAAGGTGTATATCGAGTTTGGTCTTGTGGCTTGTGAGATAGCGCGCCAAAGCTTTCTCCTGTTTAAATTTGCAGCTACAATACACATAGGTGGGTTTGAATGGTTGCATATTGTTAAAACTAATCGTGGTAGTGATATATTTGTAGGACTGTCGACCCTATATCAGTGTGGCAAGGGAAAACGAAAGTCCGGCGAATATCGAACCTAAAATTAACGGCGATAGAAAAGCGGCGATTATAAAGAAAATGCAGCGCGTTGCGTTCTTCTCGCCTCATTTGTTTGCCTGTATGTAGTTTGCATCATCAGTAAGGTGTATATCGAGTTTGGTCTTTTTATATCACTGCATTAGTTCACTGAGGCGCATTATGCGTTTTTCACCAATGCGTTGTTGGAATCCTGGAGAGTGACGTATGAGGGGAACCCCAGTATTACAACTCAGCATCACACAAGCCATACAAAAGTTAAGGAAACTAATCACAAACTTAAACACAATCAGCTTTTCTGCAGATACATACATACTGGCCCTGATTAGCATACCTTCTTAACGCTTGCTCCATTCCTGCAAATCAGTTTTTGTGAATGAATGAATGACTTGCGCTACCAGTTGTTTTGGTCTTCATCAACAGCCACTTGCGCCACCTGCTGGTGAGCGACTGACAGCAGCTGGAGATCATGCATCGGTGCTCTACTGCTATTCCTGCAGCTCCCGGATGTGCAATGCCGAATTTTCTGGCGAATTTGAACCACTGAATTTGTGGAAGCGAATTTGTAAAGTGAAATAAAATGGAACGAAAACCACCTGTCAAATATTATACATCGTATTTTTAAACAGATTGAATATTTTGGAAGTGAACTCTAGAAGGTGAATATGAATAATTGAATTTTTAATCATGAAAATGTGCGTGAAATGTTTTGAATTTAAATCTTCACAGCTTAAATATACAACTATGTTGGATTTCAGCCCCTAAAAATGCAAGCCATGAAAATACAAGGCATTAAAATGCAATCACTGTGAAACTGTAGCTACTCGTAAATTAAAGTAGTTAAGCTACATTCAAGCTACACTTCTGAAAAAGTAGCTAGCTACACTACAAGTTACTGTCAAAAAGTAGCTAGCTACATTGAAACTACTTTCAAATTTTTTACTATTATTCTGTTTTTTTTTTACAATTAACATTACAAATAACTAAATAATTATTAATGAAGGATTATAATGAAGTTCTAAGTAAAATATAATGAAGTTCTAAGTAAAATATTTGGGGTTTAAAACAACATACTGTAATGCGATCATGATTTCAAAGAGTAGGGTGAAGTCGGGTTGATTGGAACACTTTTCTAAGTCATTTCAATGACAAAAAAATGTCCCAATCATTTGATTTTGTAAACTATTTGATACACACAATAATAAAATACTGCATAGTTAAATAGTTATTTTAGTTATATTAGTACATTGCTACAAACATAACACAAATGCAATAACAAAATGTATGCAATTTAAACTGGATACGGAGGAGTCATAAAATAAGCAGGTTAAACTCACAGCACATGCGGTATTTACTGACTGTGAATGGAGACGTCAAGCATCAGCTGTGTGCGTGAACACTGCGCTTTGCATGAATCCCGCCGCAACCATCCTTTGCCAAATGATAAGCACACACTACTATATCGCGATTTTATTTTCTGTTCGATTAGTGTTCATTACAAAACTGTGGGGGGACAGATTATATTATGACCGTTCATCATTGTAAAATAGACATCTTATCTAGAGTGCAATAAAGAAGAAAAATTAATCAGTTTAAAAAGGCTATTATTCACCTCCTGTATGTGCTTTAAGTCTTCGACGTAGACCGCATTTTAATCTTTGTTTTGTGTAAATGTTTTGTGTACAGTTGATTCATGTGAAATATCCACTCCTGTACATCCTTTGCAATCATCAGACGATCTCTTATCGGCGGAAAGACTGTAAAGCCGTGCGATGTGTGATATCACAACAGATGGCGGTAATGAACACATTTAGTTTGTGATCTAGTCAGAAGAAGACGCTGTGTGCACTGCTTCAATGCATATAGGCTCGTGACTTGTCAGAACGCAGAACGGAATGTAGCGTTTGGTCGCGCTACATCGCTACTTGCTGGGAAAAGTAGTTAGCTACAGGAAAACTACACTGTTTTAAAAGTAGCGTCGCTACTGTAAAACTACTGAAAAATGTAATTACGCTAGTAGCATCGCTACTTGTAGCTATCTACTCCCTAACACTGATCGTGTTTTACAATGTGATGCGTGAATGAATGGACTATGTACCTTGAATGCAATGCATGTCGCTTCAAATAAAATCATCTGGCAAATGCTTAAATCGCTTGGCATAGCATTGTTTTTCTTTCTTAGTTTATGTATTTCCTTTTGATGCAGGAAGTTCAGACGGAACACATTTTTCCATTAAAATAGCTAACAGCTTTACATCACATTCATGATGGGACATTCTCATTCTACAGAGCATTTGATTGTGCCAAAACATGGATGCACATGAATGGTCTCTCTTTCAGCTAGAGAAAGATTGCAAATTTGAAATGTGCATACAAATTGCCTCAGCTTTCAAAGGCACTAGAAGCAATAATACGTTGCTATATGATTCTATAAGATCCTTAAAAGCAGAATTTGGTCATTTGAGTTCAAACAATACAATTTAATAACAGAAAAGGATCTGAAATAAATCAGCAGCATAAATAAATAAAAGAACTCGCTGGAAGCTGAATTTAACTCTCAAATATAAATGTTAACATCCCTGAGAAAACTAGTGAACAGAACAATCAGCTCTCATATGGGTGAGTTTGATTAATGACCAATCACAGTCCTGCATACGTTCTGTACAGGAAGGCAATTTTATTTGAAAGGATTTTAATTTAAGTAAAACTGAATCTTAAAGAGAATGGAGATACAAATACATTAAAGGCAACATTTGTAGTTTGAAATATTTCTATATGAAACAGGATATTCAGTGTAATTCAGGAGGTTCAGAGGGATTGGTGATGTCAGCAAAATCAAGTCATTTCAGACCTCAAATGTATGACTTTTTTTTTGTTGAGAAAAAAACATTTCTTGAAAAAAAAATGAACTGATGAAATAAAACCAAGAATTAGTATTAATAAAGTAAATATGTGAATTTTTATTTAATGTTGACTTTAAATGTGTCTAATATAAGCAAGCTAACATAATATTAATGCAGACAGAAAAAAACAAACAAAAACAAAACAAAGATGGTATCCACCTTATTCCTAAACGCGCAAGTAAGCCTAGCTTACTAGACTTCCGGTTGATTAGCCACTATAGGGAAATAACGAGAAGAATAGCAACGTGCAGTAAACGGTAAACTGTTTGCATTACAAACCAGTGTGTTCATAATTAAGATAATAAACTAAAATAATATGGTAAGACACACCAATTTGCAATATCAAGCAGCAAAACGAGCGGTTTTGTACAGCTAAAAATAGCTGGAAGCAAATGAGACAGGAAGCAAGACCCATACAATTTACAAATGGCCGTGCCCATTTTTACGGGAAGAATAAGGTGGATATGTTTCCATGTAACCTTTAAAATGAGATGCTAGAAAATATTATATTACATCTCTCATCATGATAATCTTTACAGATGCTTCATTTCCAGACAAATTATGATGCTTGTGTTGATGTGACAATAAGAAAAAAAAATAATATGATATACTCCAGATCACTTTAATCAACATTCTAAGCACATACACACATAAGCATTCCTAATTTGCAAATCTAATCAAATTTCATGTTTCAACAGTTTTTGGGCAGTGATTCTACAAATCGTGAAGACTTTGATCCAATCTGTGAAAGGGGGGTAATTAATATTTAAATATATACAAAATATATTTCAGAATATTTCAAATGAGAGCAACTTTGAATTAAAAACAAACTGAAAATGATCAAAAGGTTGGATATTGAAAAACATTTGTGGTTCATGGGGAGTTTTTAGTTTTTTTTTTTTCTGTCACATTTAACGAATTTAAACATAATATCATGATTCATATATCAACATTTAACTGTTAAAACTAGAATGTAGGTTCAGGGTTTGCATGCATATATTTGAAAATTAACTTTCAAAAACACTTTTTATTTCTAGTGCAATCACCTCTATATAACCTTTATATAGTTTAGAAAACAAGTGACAAGATACTATTTTATTTTATTTTATTATCCACAAATGCTACTGAGTTTAATTTGTATTGAATATTCTTAAAATTTTAGTACTTGATGAACTTCGTTTAGGTTTCCACTAATAACGTAACGTGAAACAAATATGTAATCTCCCTAAACCTCTCTAGCCCATTCCTCTAAGACTGTGGAGCAGATTGTTATATGCATGTAATACGGATATTTTTTCCAAGACAATTTCAACTTCCACCCTACTGCCCGAAACCACTTCACTCATCACAACGACCGTAGAGACTGGAGTGAATGACCCGTGTAACAGAACAAGAGCCAGGCAGAACAACTGAAGCATTATTACACCGGAGTAAAGCCCCATTGTGCAGCAAATCCTGCTCGGTCTGCAAAAAAAACGACACGACTGAACAACATCAACCCACACGGTTTACATTTTTCAGATATTTCAGTTGCAGACAAAGGCGATTATACACCGGAGTAAAGCCCCATTGTGCTGCAAATCCTGCTCGGTCTGCAAAAAAAACGACACGACTGAACAACATCAACCCACACGGTTTACATTTTTCAGATATTTCAGTTGCAGACAAAGGCGATTATGTGTCCGCGCTTACAGGGACATTGAGCTTGATGTTCCCACTCAGCTGGCATGTAACAATCAGGTGGCTTGATGAGACTTTAATGAGCTGTCAATCAAAGTCTCCAACATTCTAACCTACCACAGGATGCCATGATGCTACTTTAACATTTCTTATAACCTTATAATAAGAAGAAATGTTTCTTGAGGAGCAAAGTAGCATAATATAATGATTTCTGAAGGATCATGTGACACTGAAGACTGGAGTAATGATGCTGGAAATTCAGCTTTGACATCTAAATAAATTATATTGTACAATATAGCAAAAAAGTAATAATTAAAATAGTAATAATAACCTTTTGAACAGTAATCTATGTACATCTTACACTTGTAAAGCAAGACACATCTCAACAGCCATGTATATGAGACAAACGGACAAGGCAATACCAGAAAAGTGCATGAATTGTATATATTATGAAACTTTTGATAAATACTTTGAGTTAGACTGCATCTAAATATATGACACTTTTCTTAAAACAGCTTGTTGGAAACAAACTATTTTCCCAACTTTATTTCCTTAAAACTTGATACTGATAACAGATACTGTACCTTGAGAATGGTTTGATTAATCTCCCCCATTCCTGATCACTTCACTACATTACTTTTGAGATAATCAAAGGAAATGAGCCCCTATTCTCTGCAGGTCCCAAAATTACCCTGATACTGTATGTAAAAGCAACATGAGAAGAGAACAAAGATTATAAAATGTCTACCAAAAAACAACAGCATAGACTAAAGGTTTCAACCTTTTTGACTTTTTAGCATTTTAACTTTTAAGTTTTAGATTTTTAAAACATATTAATAATAATTTAATTGAAGTACTTTTAAGGAATATTTCACCCAAAAATGAAACTTTGTCATCACTTTCTCACCCTCATATTGCTCCAAACCCTTCTGTTGTGCACACAAGAAGACATTGTCACGAATGTTGGTAACCAAACAGTTGACGGTAGCCATTGACTTCCATAGTGTGTAAAAAAAAATATATACTATGGAAGTCAGTGGCTATTGCCAACTGTCTGATTTGTGAACGTTTGTATTCAGTGGACAAAACATGAAAGCCTATTTCAAAGCCCCCTCCTTTGTCAAGCGCAGTCTGCTCTGATTGGCCAGCTGACCCAGTGCATTGTGATTGGCCGAACACCACAAGCACGCGTCGGAAATGTAACGCCCCTTACCATAATCGCGAGCTTCAGCTTTCAAAGTAAATATCAAGACAGTTAATAATGTCGTTAGTTTTACCATCAGTTCAAGCCCGAAAGGGCAACAGAGTCGCGTGACAGACACAGTGATGATGCAGTACACAAGCTGCGGTTAAGACAGCTGACGGCTGTTCACTCTCCTGTGATGTGACCCTGTTCCCTTTACACACACACGACGCGCTACCCTGCGCTGCGCAAAACTCCGCATTTGAACAGTCAATAGCAAATACTTAACCTAATAACAAAACATACTTACAGTCGCTGATTCAGAAGCACCAGATTGTCATAGCAAAGTCGGAATTGACCCTTTTTTTTTTAAATAGCCTTTGTGCACAGTCAGCCTTGTACTCTTCTAGGTTCAAAAAACTGTCGTCCATAAAATGCGTTGCACAAATTCGAACATTTGGGTTGTGCTGTTCTGTTGTAAATAAATCTTAACCAATGATTCCTAATTGCATCTACTTCCGGAAGGCCAAATAAAGTGCTTCTGCTTTCGCATTGAAACACACAGCGTCTCCCTGACATGGCTGCATCAACACGACTGCTGTTCCTGAAACCACGCCTTCTTTCTTTGCGTGCACATTTGGGCGGAATTATGCTAATATTTCCACATAGTGACGTAGATATGTGGGGGCGTGTTAGAACGAGGCGTTTTAGGTAGGCATGGCTGACTTAACTTTTAGAAAGAATATCTCTTTCGATTTAAAACTTTAGTCTTTGCAACTTTACAGATCTTCTTTATGGACCAAGAGCTTGTAACACTCCAAAGAGAAAGGGAAACTTGAAATCGCATCATATGACCCCTTTAAAATTTTGTATGGAGAAAAAAATGGGTTGTGAAATGACACGACCGAAAATCTTAACAACATACTGAGCAGACTGCACCACTAACCCTACAACATCATTTTCATATGCATCAAATTAAATATGCCATTTACTCTGACAAAAATCTATAATTTGCCCATTGGAGGAGCCCTTCATCAAGCCCTTCATTGATTGTACATATAATGACATCCATAAAATGCTGTTAAAGACCACAATGATAATCTCACCTTGAGGAAAGACAGATTGCGGTTTCTTTCAATACTGGTGATCTCCAGATTACCCATGACCACCTCACAGTTCTCATAGAACTTGCGAAGAGTTTTGTACTGCTGGTCCAAATCCGACAGCGTGCTGAGCTTGTTATCAGTGCCAGGACACACTATAGAG
Organism: Sinocyclocheilus grahami; assembly: GCF_001515645.1. NCBI lineage: Eukaryota > Metazoa > Chordata > Actinopteri > Cypriniformes > Cyprinidae > Sinocyclocheilus > Sinocyclocheilus grahami. The sequence continues at coordinate 34,106 of NW_015505742.1, forward strand.
GAGAAAAAGAGAGAGAAAACAGGTAAGGATCATAAAAATAAAAGATGGATCAAAGCAAATAATTCCTTAATAATCTATAGTCTTGCATAAACAGTAAGCATTAAATAACTGCAGCTATGCAAGCCAACAAAAATTAGGCAGATGGGCGAGAAGTACAGAAGTAAAGAATAAAAAAGGTAAGTCACTGGAAACCTTCCAAAGCAACATTAGCTTCTCTAAACAATGTGTGCAGTGTCCTTAGGCCACAATCATAAATCTTTTTCTCCATATGGATGCTCCAGCATCGCACATATTGTGTGAAAAGACACAGGTCATTACTTCAAGAAAGTAATTAGCCAAATTACTGAGCGAAGGTTCATGTGCGTTTAGGCTTCTACTGACCTGCTTTTGCAACACTAAACATCTGCCATCCACAACAACCAGATAAAAGAGGCATTTTCTGCTTTTTCAATTAAAAAAGCCTGTGTGCCTGGCAACAGTGTTAACATCAGCGTCTCTTTATTTTCGCCCAGCTGAGGACTGAGGGCTGTACGGCAGGTTTTAATGAAGTATTTGATGAGTGATTGTTCCCCTGATCCCGGAGACTAATCCTGGCTTGGAATCTCAGTGACCCCAGGCTTAATTCGGGCACTCAGGTTGAAGTGACCCAGTAAGATTCACTCTTAATGAAGGATATTGCATGGGGTTTCATGTACCTATATGAAAGGTAAAGAAGAGTGTAAAACTGCAAGATACAACAGACTTTACATGCTGTGGATGATGCAAAAACAGTTTACAACCAACATTATCTCTGAAGCTATGGGATGTATTTATTATAATTTCATGCCCAAAGGCAACATGAAATGGTAAATCATGTAACTTTCATATTCCCAAGTAAAACAGAATATTCTTACAGTAACTGTGGACATTTCTCACATTTAATTAAATATTAACAGTGTGATAAAGTAACACTGATGATTAGTGTAGAGTAGGAACACAATATTTTATTTATTTATTTATTTACTTAGCTACTTACTTATTTACTTACTTACTTATTTGTTAATCTATGATTCCCCCCCCCCCCCCATTGAATTATTTTCAGAACCATCTTGGATTGTAAAAAAATTGGCCAAAAATGACCTGCAGATCGATTGGGCAGCAGTCATATATTGAATAATAAAATGCAACTGCAAAAAATAAAAATAAAAAAAACCTGTGAGAAAACCTGGATAGAAAGTTTGAAGTAGTTTTAAAAGCTTGACGTTGAAGGTTTTTCACCTTGTAGTAGATTGAAGTAGTTTAAAGGTTGCCATGTGAAGGTTTTGAATGTTGCATTGGTCAGACGATAGATAGACAGACAGACAGACAGACAGACAGACAAATAGATAGTTATAGTGTTTTTTATTTATTTTGAATAGACAGATTTAAAGCAAAAACAGAATGGGGTGACTTTGATTTGTGAAATTAAGACAGCTACACAAAAAAAAAATCAGCAGACTGACTGAATGAAAATGTATTCTCTGACAGCAGATGGCGCTTATGAAACAGCAGCGATATAGCGTTTCCTTGCTTACCGCTGTAAACAAAATAGCTGCGCTTTTAAATACTATATTAATATACATTATATGAAGGTAAGAGGAAAAGAAAATGGCATAAAACCTTGATGCAAATGCAAATGATTGCAAATAAAAATAAAAATAAAACTCTGATTTATAGCCAGTGGACCGGTGCATCTCTAGAGCCCTACATTTTCCCACATTGCTTATTTAAACCAAGCAGGCAGTTCTTCGAGCCCTTGCTTGCATCTAAACTTGCCGTTCTTGTTTTGGGTTGGTGTGTACTAGCTCATCTCTTCTTCTGCTCTCTCCTGTTGCATTACCATGCGAGCCCGGTTTTGGATTGATTGCCTATGACTGACTGTATTCGTCTGACTGCATGAATCGAGCCGTGACGGTTCCAGACGAACACATATACGTTACACCCCTAATAAATAGATAGATCGAACTGCACAAAATCTGTCATTTGGTAAAAGGTAACTAGAAATGTAATTTTTTGTCCTACTTTTGCATGTTAATTGTGATGTTTTGAGACGTCCAGTGTACATTTCCAGGCTCTGTGTAGAACCAGTGGAGATCTATTGTTTTTGTGTGTATGTGTGTGTGTGTGTGTGTGCTCTATTAGCAATGCTTTCCTGCAGATCGATTGGGCAGCAGTCATATATTGAATAATAAAATGCAACTGCAAAAAATAAAAATAAAAAAAACCTGTGAGAAAACCTGGATAGAAAGTTTGAAGTAGTTTTAAAAGCTTGACGTTGAAGGTTTTTCACCTTGTAGTAGATTGAAGTAGTTTAAAGGTTGCCATGTGAAGGTTTTGAATGTTGCATTGGTCAGACGATAGATAGACAGACAGACAGACAGACAGACAGACAAATAGATAGTTATAGTGTTTTTTATTTATTTTGAATAGACAGATTTAAAGCAAAAACAGAATGGGGTGACTTTGATTTGTGAAATTAAGACAGCTACACAAAAAAAAAATCAGCAGACTGACTGAATGAAAATGTATTCTCTGACAGCAGATGGCGCTTATGAAACAGCAGCGATATAGCGTTTCCTTGCTTACCGCTGTAAACAAAATAGCTGCGCTTTTAAATACTATATTAATATACATTATATGAAGGTAAGAGGAAAAGAAAATGGCATAAAACCTTGATGCAAATGCAAATGATTGCAAATAAAAATAAAAATAAAACTCTGATTTATAGCCAGTGGACCGGTGCATCTCTAGAGCCCTACATTTTCCCACATTGCTTATTTAAACCAAGCAGGCAGTTCTTCGAGCCCTTGCTTGCATCTAAACTCGCCGTTCTTGTTTTGGGTTGGTGTGTACTAGCTCATCTCTTCTTCTGCTCTCTCCTGTTGCATTACCATGCGAGCCCGGTTTTGGATTGATTGCCTATGACTGACTGCATTCGTCTGACTGCATGAATCGAGCCGTGACGGTTCCAGACGAACACATATACGTTACACCCCTAATAAATAGATAGATCGAACTGCACAAAATCTGTCATTTGGTAAAAGGTAACTAGAAATGTAATTTTTTGTCCTACTTTTGCATGTTAATTGTGATGTTTTGAGACGTCCAGTGTACATTTCCAGGCTCTGTGTAGAACCAGTGGAGATCTATTGTTTTTGTGTGTATGTGTGTGTGTGTGTGTGCTATTAGCAATGCTTTCCAGGGACAGTGATGAGTCTTGGCTAGAGGAGCTGTGAGGGCTAACAGGCACAGGAACAGACAGGCCACTTTAACCCCAGCAGAGATGTCAGACTTGACATGCAATTAAATACACCTACTTCCACCCATCAAACACCTTCCTGAGTCCAGCCTGAACCATCTGCTACATCAGCTGGCCCATGCCTGCCGAGCACCACAAAGCCGATTATTGTGTGTGTGAGTAGAAAGTACATGTCCAATAATTCATGTCAGAATGCTTATGTGTGCCTGTGTGAAACACATGGCCATTCATTTCCTTTGGCAGGAAATACTCACTATATCACTTCTGCATCAGTATTTATGATTCTAGTGAATCAGTATTCAAGTCTCTCTTGACCACTTTTATATTTCATGTTTTTGAGGTTGTTCAGTATCGCCGCTCCCTATACGCAGTGTGCTCAGTTTGCGTAGGGCACCAACTCCCGGGGGGGCACCATCCCAGTTGCTCCAAAAAAATAAATAAAATAAAAATAAAAAACTTTTGTTCTATTAATATTAACATATACATATACAAATACATTAATACAAATACAAACATGAATATATATACATAATTATAAAAAATGCAATTTATGGGTGAAAGCAGTAGTCAGTAGGCTAAGCAACCATGACGCGCCATTCCCGCATCCGCGCCCGCCCTCATCTCATGTTTGTGGCTGACTGCAAATGACCCTAATTGATGGACAACTCTGCCCGGAAAAAAGACATCAGCAGTCTGGCACCGAGAAAAATAAAAAGTTAAAAAGCCCAAGATGAAGCCCATGTATAATTTTTATTAACGTTCATAATCCTGTGAAACTTTTTTGTCTGTTGACGTTAATAACGTGTTTTAATGCCGGTAATAATTTCACCACCACCATCGCATCTGCCTTAATATTCTCTCTGAATTTCCATGTTTCCTTACGAAAATTAACCGTGGTTTTACTATACGAATAAAACAAACAAAAAAAAATCATGGTTCTTGTAGCCATGGTAACCACAAATTAACCATGGTTTTGTTACTTCAAATAATAATTATATAATCATTCCCTGCTGCGTGCAATGAGTCTTTTGCCTATTGTATTTAATGCTGTGGGCATGTCGGTTCCATTGATTCATGGAATTTCTGCATGGAGTCGCTGCCAAGAGAAACAATATTAATACGGCTTACTGCTGTGCTGCTCACGGAAGTCTCAACTAATTTATTTCACAGAAAGCAGAACGACGGGCATATGAGGACACCTTTTCTTTAATTTATTGTAATTTCAGTAAATTAAAGAAAAGGGGGTAGAGGTTTTGCCTCAACTTTTTGGTGAATCCATATGCTCAGTGTGAGACAAAAAAACTCAAGATGTAGAAGAAAATACTTCTACGTCCATCAAGTTGACAGTCGTCTTAAAAAAAAAAAAAAGAAGAAACGTTTGTCTCGCTCATCTTATTGTGGGCAGTACCTATGAACATACGCTTTTAAGAGTTGTTTTGTTTCTTTACTCTGAACTATGTTCAGAAATAAGCCCTAAAAGTTTTGTTTTGTTTGTTACTAAAGTAGTCATGTTGATGTAGCTGTCTAAAACTGGAATTTAAAAACTTGTTCTCTTTCTTATTTCTCTTTTTAACCCTGCATACAGTCTGAAATGAAAGTGACATTCAGAAATCCCTGATGTCTGAGAGATCCGTGAGGAAGGATGTGTATGACATTATTAAAAAGCTAACTGAGCACCACAGCAGGATTGATGGGCTGACAGATGAAAACATTACTGCTGATTTCATTATAATGCCCCTCATCATCTACAGCTCAAACCTGATGGTACAACAAATCTTCTCTTATTTTCTCACCAATGGCAAGCCTTTATTGAGCACCACACAAATGTCTGTGCCACTTTTGCAGTCGCCACAAGTATATATTAACCATTACGAGCTTTGACTATGTGATCGGAAAGCATATGCACATATTTAGTGACTTGATATGAATCCCATTTAACACCACAAAAAGGTCTATGTATTGCATTTACTTGTCAGTAGAAAGATCTAATATAATAAATTGCTTTAAATAAACAATGTGGCATCACCATGGTACAGTGAAGGAGTTAAATGGTACGTTGATATTTATGGAATATAGTAATATTAATTAACATTAAATAATGTATTAACTAATATTCATATTCATATTAACTACATAGTATTATCATAGTATATTACAAAAAAATTATATTATGAAATATGTAATTATGTAATTTATTCCTGTGGTGGTAAAGCTGATAAAATATTAAAATGTCAAATATATATTTCCAAAATTAATTTATATATATATATATATATATATATATATATATATACAAAAGTTCAAGTCATAGATAAAAAGGCTTGAATACGCCT
>NW_015505742.1:39893-40146 GCF_001515645.1 Sinocyclocheilus grahami
ACACACACATACATACAGGGCCTAAAATTAACACTCGCCAAGCGCCAAACGCGAGTAAAAATCAGCGTTGGCGAGTATATGTAACGCTGTCAGTCGCCAGTTGGCAGGTACAACTTTTACGAATTATAACAATGCAATGAAGTGAAAACAACAGCCAGTTTTTAAAGAGATAAGTGAATAAAATAATATTTTCCGAAGACAAGATCATCGTGATTAGCTGTTCTGTCATAAGCGACAAGAGCGAATCGAATAC
>NW_015505742.1:40201-55300 GCF_001515645.1 Sinocyclocheilus grahami
CTAAACGGTGCAGTGAAGTATAGTTTGAAAGGCTACATGTTCGGCTGTACACGTACCCTGAGCCGCTTCAGACAGCTCACCAGTAGCGCTTCAACGGACGAAAACACACACAATTATGTCAAAATGCGCGGTTTTGGCGAGTTACCTTGTAAACCTAGTCTTAAATGAGTTATAAAGTCTTAAATGATCGTAAAAAGTTGGGAGAAAATCGGATGTGTGCCAGATCTGCGTCATATGCATCAGGTTTTAAAGAGACAGCACTGATTTTAAAGAGAAACTTGCTGTCTGTCAGTTGATGTAAATCAAAGAACAAAACAAAAAAAGAAATCCTTGGACTGTTCTAGTTGCTGAATAACTTTTATAGCTTGAATACAGATTAATATGTATAGTTTATGCATATATAATATAGTTTATGTGAAGATTGTTTTAAAACCACTTAAATTAAAAGTTGTTATATATTTCAGAGCCCATTAAATGTTAAAAATAATGGCTTTCAATTATACTGTAATGTTGAATGGCTATAATTAATAGGTAAAATTGAGGGAAAATGCACCAGCAGGACAAATTAAAAATATTGTAAATATGTTATGATTAGTCATTGTAGTAGTAATAACTGCCTGTTTTTGCTAAAAGAGTTTCATGGCCGGTAAAAAAAAATTTTGGCCGGTAAATTTGATCATGTCACCGGCTGTTGGCAGGTGTAGCAAAAAGTTAGTTTTAGACCCTGGCTGCAGTACTCTGACTTTGCCACAAGGAGAAGTGCGTACGCCTGCTCAGACCCTGACGTGACGGTAAGTACTTTTCCACGTCAAATACCGTTTTTATAAATATGAACGTTGCCATGGTTTTTAGCGTACGCACACTCTAAGATCAAATCTGTGCATATGCACATTTTATAAATGAGGCCCCGGGTCTGTTCGTTGTTTTTTTTTTATAAAAAAAAATTTTTTATGGCCGGTAAAAAAAAATTTTGGCCGGTAAATTTGATCATGTCACCATTGGCAGGTGTGGCAAAAAGTTAGATTTAGGCCCCGCATACATACACACACGCACGCACGCACGCACGCACGCACGCACGCACGCACGCATATATATATATATATATATATATATATAATTGTAATATTTCCAGGCCTGAAAATCCAATTCATATTTTCTAATGGCCTAAAGCATATAACAATTAATTATTGACATATAAAACAGGCCCAAATACAGTTGTTGTTATTCATGCTATTACTTATATATTTTAAAAAATTGTTATATATGTAAAATATATTATAACAATATAGTAACTAATATATAAAAACATATAAAAATTAAGTTTTGACATATACAATATATAACAGGCCCAAATACAGTACATGCCATCATTCCTACACTGTACAGTGACACACATATTTTCTGGCCTACTGCGAATCACCATAATCTCTCTAATATAAAGCATTTTTCATCTGATTGATTAGCTCGTTCTTTTGGATTTTCTCAGTGGGCAGCGAGGCATCACCTGCTGGTGAGACACAGGTGGAAGTGATTTGTATTAAGCAGACAGAGGATTTAATGACTCGTCCCAGCCAATTTTCTGCCGCTGTTCTTTCCTTCTATAACCCTGAAAAGAGTTTTGCACTTAATGTAGCAGGAACAGCTCATGTCGCCTGATCCTGTAGACAGCACATAGATAAACAGCTTGAGAGAACATATGCTTGATGAATACTGATGCATGAGCTGAGTATGTGAAATAGAATGTATCATCTTGAGGAGTTACAAGCAGTTACACTGTAAAAATGATTTTTCAACGTAAATAAAACAAAGACAATTGGAGAATGTTTTACAAGAAAATACCTTTTCTTCTTCATAATTTCACTTGACATTTCTTTGTAATTGTTTGTGAAATTAAATAGTTTCAGAGTAGTCACTATACACTATTTAAAGACATATGGTTTAATTAAAGGAATTAAAAAATGAAAATTGGCTGAACTATCAGGCCATCCAAGATGTAGTAGATGAGTTTGCATCTTCATCTGAATAGAATTGGAGAAATTTTGCTTTACATCACTTGCTCAGCAATGGATCCTCTGCAGTGAGTGAAATATGCACAGATCAATTATTACAAACGCAACACTTCACAAGATTTATGCACTGGAGTGGTGTGGATTACTTGTGGATTATTGTGATGCTTTTATCAGCTGTTTTGAACTCTCATTCTGTACCCATTCACTGTAGAGGATCTATTGATGAGCAAGTCATGTAATGATACATTTCTCTGAATTGAAGAAGAAACACATTCATCTACAATTTGGATGTCTTCAGTTGCTTTCCAGTTCCTTTCTATACCAAATTGTAAAAATGAAACACTTATTAGCGTGAATATGTGTCAAACTTTCAAAACAGTAAAATACTTTTAAACATTTATTTGATTTAAATGAGGCTGCATGCGTGCAATATTGTCATTTAGAGATATTTCAACACACAACAATTAAATTAAATTGCACTATTAATTAGGTATGTCACAAAACACCCTTCTGCAGGAGTGCTATTTAGAGGAGCATTATGGTAAGTGAAGATATTCTGATTCTTGATAAACACTCAGCTTCTATGTGGTTTTGATGAATTTTGAGTGTTATAGCACTTAATGAACAGTGTCTCGGAGCCTTTGCATTGACTGTGTTCTGAAATCAGACACAGATGTTCACAGAACTCAAGCTGTGATGCCTCGCAGTCATTGAAATTATCATTCATTCCATGCCGATCATCTTTGTAAAGGAATAATATGTGTGTAGTTTTTCAATGCACCCCACACACATGGTATTCTGTATTTTGGAATATTAAATATAGCCAACCACATATGAAAATGGTAGATAAGGACATTTATATATATATACAGTATATATATATATATATATATATATAAAACCACAAGAACATTTGAATACAAACTTTACCAACTTTATTGTCTTCTCTCTGCTACGTTGCAAGAGCTGAGCTGAAAAACAGTGTTTCCATGACAAACTTACTTTTCATTAGTCTTTATGACTTGTTTTTCAGTAAAAAAATCTAAAATTCCTTAAAACAAGGTATATTTACTTAAGAACTTATTATAGCTTACTATATTTACTTAACATTGCATACAATATTATGACTTGTTTTGCATTTTGAATATAACTGCACTTGAAGATTTTTATCAGTTTTTAGTTTTTAATCTGTCAGTAAGCCAAAAAGATGCTTGAATTATTCATTCTCTGAAAGTCTTATTAACTTCAATTTAGTTCAATAAAAGTGTCAATGTTGCAATGTTAATTAATCATGAAAAACTCAATTCAGCTATAAAACAGCTCTACAGAAGACAATATGGTTTTCTTCATTGTGAAATAATGCTATTGTGTACTGAAATGCTTTGATTCTGAAATAGAGCTGATTTTATATCTTTCCTCTCACTGAGAACAGCTGAGTTACCTAAACATCTGATGAAAGTGTTATAAAGCACTTTTAGATAATCCTTTGAACATCAGGCTCCTGCTTTGATTTCCAAATCCATTATGTCATTTAGTAGAAGATTAAGGCCTTTGAGAACACAAGATGAAAACAAAGCAGTGACCATAATGCTTTACTTACATGGCTGCTGCCTTTCTAAAATATGTAATTTATCTGAAAATCACACATTATAGGTTTTAAGAGGGAAAAACAGTTTACTACGAAATATCCCATAACTATCATCAGGGGATATGTCAGCATAACATAACTGCACGATGTGATGCCATTAAAAGAGTGGATTATATTAGGAAAATGAACTGAAATAAACCTGTGGTGATACGGTCCAGTGAAAAAAGCTACACAGCATGCTGCACTTACAGCTCAGTGCATTCGGAGTCTTTCATATATTGTGGATCTTGTAGAAAAGGCCCTAAGAGTCAGTCAACTGCTGCTCTTTGCCTCTCATCTCTCAATGCTGTCATAAAAAAGCAGCACAACAGAAAGCATGATGCTGACTCCTGCTTTGCAGAGCAGATTCTGCAAGCCATTTGTTTTGTATTATACTGGCCATATTAAAGGGGTCATATGATGCTGCTAAAAGAACATTATTTTGTGTATTTGGTGTAATGAAATGTGTTTATGCGGTTTAAGGTTAAAAACACATTATTTTCCACATACTGTACATTATTGTTTCTCCTCTATGCCCCGCCTTTCTGAAACGCTTCTATTTTTAAAAAGCTCATCGGTCTGAAAAGCAAGGTGTGCAGTGATTGGCCAGCTATCCAGTGCATTGTGATTGGCGAATTCCTCAAGCGTGTGATGGATATGTTACGCCCCTGACCATATTATGATGCCTGCGGCAACCACATGTGACGACCCCGGGCTGGACTCCGCTTCATGCACGGTGAAAGCCAATCCGGCGATCAACAGCGCGAAGTTGAAGTATTTCCTCAGCGACCAGCACGGATCAGCTCCAGGCATGACGAAGCAGATATCGTCCTCTTTTGGAAGGCCAAACAAAGTAGTTTCGCTTTCACAACGAAACACACAGTGCCTTCACGACATGGCGGCGGCGGCAGCAACAATACAACAGCGAGAATAAAAGTTACGCCTTCTTTCTTTGCGTGAACATTTGGGCGGCGTTATGCAAATCTTCCCACACCGTGACGTAGGTATGTGGGGGCGTGTTAGAACGAGGCGTTTTAGGTAGGCGTGGTTGACTCTTAACTTTTATAAAGAATATCTCTTTGGATTTGAGACTTTAGTCTTTGCAACTTTACAGATCTTCTTTATGCACCAAGAGCTTGTAACACTCCAAAGAAAAAGGAAAACTTGAAACCGCATCATATGACCCCTTTAAACAGTCCACTAATCTCGTCTCCAGTCTGAGAGTGTGACTCAAAAGGGGCATATCTTCACCAGGCTGTCCACCAACATTACTACAGTATACAGTGTACAGACTTACAGTGTAAACATATTGTGCAAAATGGCTTATTCAACTTTAAGGAGACCCTCAAACTGCAATCTCAGGCAAAGCACCTACAAAGAAAGGCCAGGACCCAAACTATCTAACCTGCCTCAAAGTTCATCTGCAGGTTTTGCGACAGAGACTGCCATTCTCAAATTGGACTTCTGAGTCACAGCTGATACTGTACCTGTGATTTTCATCCGGTGGGATCCATGGTCATTGAGACTGACGATGCCTACATGGGCCAAATCCCAAGTCAGAACCCTAAATGACCCCTAAGCTGAAATAATGTTCTGAGGGTAATCCTTATACCATAGAAATCTTGAAAGGAATGTTTGTTAGTATGTCTACTTTTATGTCTCAGATTTCACATTATATAACTAAATAGTCTTCTAATATATAAATGCAGAGCACAAAAAGTATGGGTTACCATACTTGGCCTACATGTCACGTCGTCACTTAAGTAAGTGAAGAAAAGTAAAGCAAATAAATAAACAAATAAAAAATGATCCAACAGTGGCAGAAACTTGTTATTATTATTTCTGTTCCATTAAAACGTATTATTTGCAACCCTGTAATGATATTTTGCATCACATGTGGATCCAGACATTATTTATTTTATGAAATATTTTGCACATTTGCTGCCTGACTTAAGTGGAACAACTTACTCTTACTTTACTTACTTTACTTGCTCTTACTTTAGATTGTTTTATACCATCATACATACACACACACAAGCCCCCTCCCCCCATATATATATATATGTATATGTACATGCTACTGTTTTGTATCAAGTATTAAGTATTATCAAGTTAAGTATTATGATTTGCTACAAAAGAAAACCACAAAAAGTTTTCTTGATCAGCAGTTATCCCTTAACATGGTTTTAGATTTGGCATGACACCAGCATCATTGAATAAATTGATTTTCTCCTGCATGCACAAGGTTTCATACTAATAAAACATTATGAGCTTTATGACTTGACCTGGACGTCTGACCTTACACCATGAATCAATAAATACAGAACGGGAGTGAACGAGTGGCGGAGCTCTAAACTACAGAGTCTCTGATATATGGTTATTACAGCGAGAGGCAATAATGAACTCAATGGACTGAGAGTAATGACTCTTTTCATTATCACTCATTGACTGACATTAAAACTTTGACACTGCCTTCACTTCTATTACCACAAGTTCAGCACATTACAGAGGGAGATGGTAAAATAATCAAAAGTTTGTCATAGGAGGCAATGTGAACACCTAGAGTCGAAATCAATCCGTAGCCTAACCGATAATGCTTTAAAATGTGTTAATTGGCTCACGATTACTAATCAGCACACCTGAGTTAGAGAACAACTCCAACTACTTGTTCTAATCAAGTTGTCCTACAAGGACAAAACTGTAGTCTAAATGTACAGTTGTCAGGCAGTTTGTATTGATTAAAATCAATCAGTTGAAGCACCACAGATTTAATCAGGTTTGACATTACTATATAATATTAAACAGGATGATGGATAAAATACACACACAGCAATTGAATACATTAAACTTTTGGTCCAGCCAAAATCTACAATATAATGAAATATCTTCATTTTTGCCCTATAGGTGAAGCTCTTGTAGAGAACTAATGAGATGCCACCTACAGAAATAATGTATTCAAATCATAAATGTGAGAGACTGATAGATTCTCAACATTCATATGTTGCAATGACCTCTACTAGATTGAAAGTGAATTTCATTGAGATGGTTTGCAAATGTAGCTCAATCTCCTGCCTACTAATGACTGCAAAAACAATGCATTCACAAAGAGGATGCGTATTCACATACATTTAGATGGGTAGAATAAACATGCTTTCTAGAAAAGTGGGTGCATTTGGAATTTGGAAAAAAAAGGCAATGATGAAATCAAGAGAAAAAAAATTCTTAACCAGTTAAGCTCGGGGCGTTTTTTGGAATTTTCGCCTAAATTTTTCATACTCAAATTCAAATGTTTGCCCTACACACATACAATGGAGGAAATTTAAAAAAATGGTTTCATTGTAAATAAAACCCTTTGAACTACAAAATATGAGTGGAATTCTTTATAAATAACATTATATACTTTTCAACTATTACTATAAACACAAAAAAAACATAGGCGCTTTTTGAGTTTTAATTGAATACATATTTTTTGAGATTCTGTAATTCAGGTTCTGTTAGGCTCAACTCGCTGGAATTTACCTTGTTTGATGCCCCTACATGCCAAAAAGTACCAGAATATGATGAAATCAAGAGAAAAAAAATTCTTAAGAAAGAGGTGACCACAAATTGAGATATTAGATCAATTTGCTCATGTATATTATCTAGACTTTTCCTCCTCCACAAGATAGAAAAATCACAACTTGGATCTAAACTGTTTCTCCATGAAGCAGACTTTTGCTTAAATCTCCAGCTTCTCAAGTTTTAGAAGAGATCTCAACAAACTGTGCTCACATTTGCTAAAATCTGAAATTCTGTATAAACTCAAACATGTCTCATCAAATTCTCCCAAGACAAAATGGTATGAGCTATGCTATCCACATTTATATTACAACTCTACATTTGGTGCACTTTTTTCCACCACAAGACCTCAAATGTATGTGTGTGTGTGTATGTGTGTGAGAGAGAGAGAGAGAGAGAGAGAGAGAGAGAGAGAGTTTTACAATTTGTCTTATGAAAAAAGCAAACAGTTCTTTTTCTTGAGCAAACAGGGAAAAATCTGTTAAGAGCCCTACAAAACATATGTGCACAAGTGAAACGTCTACTATAATGACTTGCACTATTTATATGTTGTCTGTAAAAATGTATTCCCTCTTCGTTTGAATGTCGTCAATCAGAAAACATCCTTTCTGCCCTACACTATTAGTGTAGTTACCAACAGGGGCTTGTCCTGCTGAAACTAACCAGCTGGTAATGGCATCTGGTTACCATCTGGTAATGACAATCAAACAAAGTCTAAAAAAACCTGTTTCACAGCCAGATATCTGACAGAACACCTTACAACTCTTAGATATTATACTAAGTGTTTAACTATGTATATTACTCATGATATCCTGACATGTGAAGGCCACGATTTTGAGCACTCTGAGCACAGACAAATGTGATTGTGTACTATTCTCCCAAAACGGTTAATATTCTATGTGATGTTTTTGGAGTTTGTCGTGTCCATGGTTCGGTGAGCTGCTTATGCACACAGGAGCCTGCCTCTTATTAGGATTGAATATTGAATATTAAAATTCATTGGTGTATGTTGTGGAAATCTCCACACATTCACAAAGTCTGGAGAAAGTGGGAGGCTGCTGTCAAAACAGATACAGACCAACACTGAGCCTGTGCCATTTATCAGCCTGCTACTATAGCCTTATCGGCTGAACCCAAGGGGCCTGACTCTGACTCTGACTCTGACTAGCGAACAGCAAGTCGAAAGCTGTTGTGTGAATCAGTGAGCAGTGTGAACCGTGAAACCATACAATAAATTATGGAAGTGAATGGATGACATTTAAGGCTGTAATTACTAATCTTTTTAACTTTAGCTAAGAGTTTAAAGAGTCTTAACAATTCTCCTTTTTATATAAGCTGATTCAAACTTCTTTGGCCTACACAGCCATAGTCGTTGTCTTAAGTTAGTTTTTGATAGAGACCAGGACCCACATCCAACCATAACAAACATGCAAGATACCATGCGTTAGCCTGCAACTCAATCTAAATGTTAAAAGTGAACCAATTTTAAATATCTGTCTGAAACCAGCAAGCCAATAATACTTTTTCATGTTATTTTCAGTAAAAGATAAATGGTCAATACTAAATTGATTACATTTTTAGTGTTTTTAAAGATTACCATTTGAGTGTTAGAAAATAGCAAAGGTTATCTAAAGAAATATGTCCAATGAAATATCCAATATCAACAATGATTATTTATTTAGATAGATAGATAGATAGATAGATAGATAGATAGATAGATAGATAGATAGATAGATAGATAGATAGATAGATAGATAGAAAATAAAAAATCACAAATGATTCAGTTTCTTCTCTAAACCCCAATAAACTCAAACGTGTCTCCTCTAGTGTTTCAGAAGAGATCAAAAGTCAGAGATATCAAGTTTCAAGTTTGGGGTCTATAAGATATTTTTTTATTTTATTCAGCAAGGATGCATTAAATTGATCAAAAGTGACCGTGAAGACATTCATAATGTATAATGTTGCACAAAAAAAAAAAGAAAAGTAAAGAGAGAAAAATATATTAGGCAACATGACTGTTTTCAACATTGATCAAATTCAGCACTAAATCAGCATATTAGAAAGATTTCTGAAGGATTGTGTTACACTGACACAATTTACAATACAGTATATTCAAATTGAAAACACCCATTTTAAATATGAATAATATTTCACAACATCATACTTTTTTTACTGTATTTTTGATCAAATAAATGCTGCCTTGGTGAGAATGTGAGACTTCTTTCAAAAACATAAAAAAGTATTTCTGACCCCAAACTAGTGTGTGCTGTCAACAACCATTTCATTTCTTTTAGATGAATAAAATGAATGAATAAAAAACAAAAACAAAGTTGAAACTCCTCTCTCCTTAGCTATGAAAGCATAACTCTGGAGAAATTACAGTTTCCTCTGCAACCTGTCCTCACAAGTGGGTCTGGTTTTGAGAGAAAGAACAGAACTGCAAGCATTATTCAATATTTAACTCATGGATTCATCTGAAACCATCTGAAAACCTGGAGAGGCTATAAAACAGTGGAAAGTCCTTATGATCATATTAGACTATATCAAAGAGCAGTTTAAAAGCAGTACAAAAAGAAAGAAAGTAAAACATAAAAAGGTTTAAAAAAAGTCAAGTAAGGACATTTCATGCATCAGTTTGAGTAGATAAATAAGACAATTTCACTGCATTGCTCCGGACCTTGAGAAAATAACTGAAATATTTATGGGATGGCCATGGATGAATTGACCTTTTTGCCAGTCGTCAAGGTTGATGTTGGCTTTGCATAAACAGTTTTCATAGCCATTCAATAACAAGTAAATCCCAACCTTCAACCAAAGTTCCCACAGGCATCTGAATTTACTACTCTCTTAATCACAATTTTGGTGCCCTTTTTGTTGTAGGATGGTTACATCACTCATCACATGCTGTATTTGTTAGTGCATAACCTCATGAAAATATACAATAAAAATGCCTCTGTTTTTTTTTCTTTCTAATTTAATCCAATCCAACTGACCCCAAACCAAATAAATGCAGTTCTGTCATGACAACTCTCGGAGTGATTTGTATGGTAATGTACATGACAATGTTAATGTATTTGGTCTTCGCAGAATAGATCTGCTACGCTGCTGCTACTGCTACTGCCAATACATCCACAACATACTGCTGTGAGCATGTAAAGAATATTGCTGCTGTACATACAACATATATGAATAACCCCCATAGCATACATGATCACCCTGTAGCAGATCTATACAGGTGGAGCTGGGGAAGGTGGAGGATTTCTGAAGTGCGCTGCTACTGCTACAGCAAACACTGCCAGGTATTTGAATGTTGAGCAGCGAGCTCATAGGTTACCGATACAGGAGAGAACCAATCAGCTGTGCCATGTGATAATAATGTCATTGTGTCATATCATGTTAGATCTATCGGACTGCACCATCTAGAGTTTCATGTCAGAACTTTGTATTTATCTTATTACACATACAGTAAACTCCCATACGTTTTACCTTGATAGCAAGAACTTCTCACAAGTCAAGCATGTGGGAATAATTGTATTGGGAGTTTGGAGTCCAAGAAATGTACTGTGCTCTACGCCCCATGCTTGACTGGGTGCTTTCATGTGTGTGCGCTTGGACAGATGATTAAATCCCTGACAGCTGTCTAAAGCCAGTGCTTTGTGAGGAAATCGCAGGATATCACTGATCCACATTAACCTTGGTCACTGACTTCCCTATTGTAAACCTGTCCAGATTTGGAGCACTTAGTGCTTTAGGGCGTTAGTGTGTCGAAGAGAGATGTTGGAAGGAGGTCATGGTCCTATTTCACACATTGGTGAGACAACAATAGCATCGATTTCTTCAAAGTTTCATTTTTTAAGATGTACAACAAATGAAAGCTTTCATATTCTCTGTGGAATAGAACATATATCTTATAAAACAGTCTATTGTATTTTCTGGTTTATTTTCTGCATTTTACTGGTCGTCTTTTGACAGTGTTCTATGCATAATGCATGAAGATTGAAGGATGTTGCATGGATTGCGTCACCTTTGTCGCCATGCGCTCTTTGATAATCCTGTGGTTAAAGCGGTGTCGTTGTACAAAAATAAATGAGTTCGCGCTGAAGGGCACAAGACGAAAAGCAAGGTCACAACAGCGGACTGTCTGAATGAACTCTTTTAAATCGTTTTTTATTCCACTCGTTGAGCTTGGCTGATGTAGGAGCAGCAAGGGTTATAGTTGTTAAGCATACATTCAAAATGTATTAAAGAGCTCCTTGTAAAAGCCTACATCAAGTTCTGATCCCCCAGAGGACAAGAGAATTAATGGAGCTCACGGTTATGTTTCATTGACTAGCTTTGTCTCAGATATTCTCCAAATGTTTGGGAAATAATGATAGCTATACATGAGAGAACTAGTGACAGATTGAATACAATAAATGTGGACAGCATAGCTCAGATAAACTGATATTGAGATAATTTTATGCAAAATATGAGTTAATACTGAAACCTCAGACTTTTGATTAACATCTTGGCAATCTGAACACTATTGATATCTCTTGACATCTCAGCCTCACATGTCACAGCCATGGACCATTGGCTGAATGTCTGATGCATATGGCACACAAAATTGTTTTTGAAATCATCTGATAGTATTTTCAGGAGACGTGTGTCACGTTCTTTAATGGTCCAAACCCCCACAATATGCCGAACCCCCTCATGGAAGAAGAAGCCGTCACATTTATACGACAATAAGCGCTAATCAGGATCAACTAAATGCTGGATTTTCAAAATATTAAGTATTTGAGTTATAAGAGTTTTACACCCCAGTCTGTTGTTGTAGCATCACAGACTTTACATTATCACGCTCTTAAACAATATATGGAACCAAATGAATTGTGATTGGTTGCTTTATGTGTCAGTGATGGGTAATCAAAGTGATGGGTAATCAAAGATGGGTAGGTGGGTGTTTAGATAGATAGATAGATAGATAGATAGATAGATAGATAGATAGATAGATAGATAGATAGATAGATAGATAGATAGATAGATAGATAGATAGATAGATAGATAGATAGATAGATAAAAAATATCAATGGCTTATGATGAGCAAGTTTATCTTTAAGTGGTCTTTGAATTCCATCTAAAAGTATTGCATATAAAGCTAAAAATAATGTGAAAACGATTTTAATCATTTAGAAGTTTGCATTTAGATAATCAAGTGAGACCTAGAAAAAGAAGCAGCATTTAAAAGAAAAGTTCTGCACAAGTTAGAAAGCAGAATCACTGCCCCACATACAGTTCAGCTCTGTCCACTTTAGTACTTCTCAATTAGCTCATAGCTCACAGAAAGACCAGAAAGTAATGTTTCCCAAAGTCAAGCTGGGCCACTCTTTCCTGTGTTTTTCTTTAATATCAGAAGCACTGAAAGGAACTCGGGCGATGGCACCTGCTCCATATGTGATGCTGACAGATGTGTATAGTAATTGAGCTGCCAGAAGTGTTTTCTCATTATTCTGCTGCTTTCCCATGAGGCCTGTAAGTGTTTCTATGTGCATGATGTGTGTGTGGCTCTCGGTGCAACGTGTATTATAATAATTATTTGGCAGTGCTCAACTATTAACTGTAAAAGCAAAGTCATGTAGATTTATTATAAATCAAGTAATATAAATTTAGCCTAAACTTCATGGAACGTCACTTTTTACAATTGCAAACACAGAAAAATATGCTGCAACCGCATCAATATATATATGTACATTTCTTACAAATTGTAGTCCGTTACTGATTACAAATTACATGATGAAAATTGTCGTTAGTGACTTCATCTGGATTACTTTTGATCTAACTTGTTTATCACATAGACCTGAATGGGTTTACATATATATATATATAACTTCAGACACAAATGAATCGCACACTTAAAATGTTGATGTGATTAAAGTGGCTTACAGTTTTTTTTAATTGGTTTGGTACTATTTTCACAAACAAGTGGTACATTTTCAAAACTCTTAGTACTTTACTAATCTCACAACAAATCATTAAAAGTGCACTTTTTTCAAACATTTCAGCATATTTTCAATTGTTTTAGTACAATACACACAATCACAAAATATAATTTTCACTAAACAAAATAAGTGCTTCATCTATATACATGTTTCATTCACAGTAACTGCCTTTCATAAAGCTCTTACTGTCAAACTTTTCATTTGCATGACTTCTCATTCAGTTTAATACATTTGTCTATTATTTAATCTAACTCATCTTAATGGTTAATCAGTGAATCATTTGGTGCATTTATAGATATAGATTCAATAGATACACAACTTGATTGCAATTTAGGGATAACCAAATGCAAATAATTATTTTTACACTAACAGTGATTTATCTAAGACGATAACCACTATTTTGTAAGTGTGTGTGTGTGTGTGGTTCAGGTTAACCCTATTTTATGGGGACAAAATGTCCCCACAAAGATGGCAATATCTGAAATCATTGTACTTTTTTGGGACCTATGAGAAAAAAAAATCATAAGGGTTGGTTTTACGAGTAGGGTTAGTTTAGGGGGATACATGGAATGCCATCATAATGATAGGAACACATTTGTGTGTGTGTGTGTGTGTGTGTGTGTGTGTGTACCTACTTACTGTAACCATATTTTGGGGAGAAATTGGTACCCAGAAGTAAGCAAAACTTGACAAATTCACCTAAACCTCCCTTTGAAGACATCCTCATTTGTAAAAGTGTGTTTTGCTATTTTTGAACATACAGCAGGATACAAGGGTGAGGAACTGATCAGATATTGATCAGAGATGTACCAGAAGAAGGGAGACAGATGGCATCAAATATAGCATTTTACATTACATTATGCCATGTGATACTGTATATAGAAGCATTAGCTTGGTAAATACTGCACATTACTATAACTCACCCTTCATCTGAAAAGTTCAGCTAGAATATAGATTCAGTCATATGACACAGTGAGGACATTTACTGCATTGACAGTAAACTCTGTTCTAGCACAGAATCTTATGTCAATGTCATACCTCCATCCAGGGCCGTTTCTAGGCCCTGTTCTAGGCCTAGGGCGCCACCAGCTGAAGGGGCGCCAATGAGCGCACGTACTGGCACTTTTAGCAGGGTTGTGATAAAGAGTGGCACGGTCACCCTGAAATATGACTGACGCCCCCACTGGATCCCCCAACATTATTGGGCTAGAGTACTGTCAATCTGACGATGCCTGTATGCCACTAGACCAGAGTGCTGTCAATTGCTGCCTGATTGTTGCATTTAAAGTTTGTATTGGAGCGCTCAACAACGCCATTAGATCGGTGGGCTCTGTCAGTGCTTTGGCAAGGTTTTTTTTTGCCATGCAATAAAGCTAAGTTCAAAGGCCAGTTTAAAATATTGGTACAGTAAATAAAGTGCACAAAATCAGTATTTTGTTATTGCAGTATTAGTGGAACATTTGTCCAAATATTTGTGGCAGATTTGTCCAAAAGGTGTGCATTTTTTGCGCCAATGCATTGTTAAAGGATCAGCGTGTCATGTAATATTCCCATATAAACTTTAACATCCAATTAAAAAATATTTGCATAGTAAAATTCGCTAATTCATCCTTTATTAGACCGCTTTGTCGAGTTAAATGCATCCTTACGGAGATGTCGAAATGTTGAAGCAATTAATTCACTTCCAACAGTGCTTAATGGGAGCAGCGTTATTAAACGTTATTTAAAGGGGAAGTTAATGCTTTAGCGAGTAGCAAATGATATATTTATGCCACTGATAAAGCTTTTATATGTAGTTTGGGGTAACAAAGGGGTTTTATAGGTTTGGCTGAAATAATAATGCAATAACTGACACTTTAAATCAATGTTTCAAGAAACAACAACAAAAAAATTGAACAAAAAACAGATAAAGACAAAAAAGTAG
>NW_015505742.1:55310-66697 GCF_001515645.1 Sinocyclocheilus grahami
AAAAAATATTTGTATAGTAAAATTCGCTAATTCATGAGATCCATACATCCTTTATTAGACCGCTTTGTCGAGTTAAATGCATCCTTACGGAGATGTCGAAATGTTGAAGCAATTAATTCACTTCCAACAGCGCTTAATGGGAGCAGCGTTATTAAACGTTATTTAAAGGGGAAGTTAATGCGTTAGCGAGTAGCAAATGATATATTTATGCCACTGATAAAGCTTTTATATGTAGTTTGGGGGAACAAATGGGTTTTATAGGTTTGGCTGAAATAATAATGCAATAACTGACACTTTAAATCAATGTTTCAAGAAACAACAACAAAAATATTGAACAAAAAACAACAGATAAAGACAAAAAAGTAGCCATTGATAATATCTAAACAATATGTAGTAGTATAGTATATAGTATCCAAATCAAAATGTAATAAAATTAATTTATGTTCGATTTATGTGCAATGTCTTAGCCACTAGGGATTGTTACATAGGGCTATACAGGCATCTAATATCACAATGATATTACAGATACTAAATTGTGCAAAATGTTTATCTTAACAGTCAATTTACAAATAATGCATTCAGATTTGTGGAACTCAATGCACTGAATCTCCACAAATTAGTGTCGTTACTATGACAACCAATTCAAATGTGACAAGCAACTGGTGTCCGAAAAGAATTATATATATATACAGTATATATAATTTGGGGGGAGGGCAATAGGGATTTCGCCTAAGGGGTCAAATTGGCTAGAAACGGCCCTGCCTTCATCACACATTTTGACAACACACTGGATACATACTTTTACAAACATTATGGAGTTTATGTGAAATATGCAAGTTAGGTAATGAGTGTATTTTCTAACATGACAGTTATTGCCTGTATTACTGTAATTACTTCAGCAACAAAGGTGATTTGAAACATGAATCTTGCATTGTTTTCTCTTGAACAAACTGATTGTTAAAAGTACTAACTTGAAAGAAGATCTTACTGTTGTGTTTTGGTGATTAAACCAAATGTTCTCAAAACATATCACGATGATCTTGTGTTCTGAAACAATGATTATGTGGAATGAAAATATAATGAAATCACGAGATCAGGTTTTGAAAGAATGACTAGTGGTGTTACAAGTGTGATCAGTTTAAAGTTTTGTACAAAGAGTTTTGAAAATATACACCTCATTAATGAAAATAGTACCAAACCAATTAAAAACAACTGTAAATGATATTTGAAAGTCAGATGTGTCGATACAGATTTAGAAAAGGTATGACCTTTTATTAAAGCAATATCACACAAGCAAGAGTGACAATCAGCAATCATTCAAAAACGTACTGTTAGAACTAAGTGAGACATTTCTTACGTTATTGGAATAACAACTGGAAGTACTATATGTTGGATATTGCTTTTATACAATAGCTCAGGAAGTTAATATTGAGTGACGTGTTTTTGCATAAAAATTAAATCTTGTAGAAATCAAGAATAAAGCATGTTTTTATATACTGTATATACTGTCTTGGTTTGCTTTAAAAATGGAACAAGGATTTAGCAGATGCTTTTATTAAAACCACTTACAAGTGAAGAGGTGCTACAGCATAAGTGATAAAAAAGTAATCTTATTCTCCACTCTCACTCTTGCGTAGGTGTAATACCTCAATTACTGCAGTGCAGGACAGAGGATTATGGACTCTAGACCTGCTGATGCTTTAGTTCCGCAGGTCGACTGTTGCTAATCAATTGAAGAACAGGATTCAATTCATTCCACCCAACCCAACTGCTGCACACACACACACATACACACACACAGTGTAGCTCAGAAAAGAAAAGAAAAGCTCAAGAGACTTAAGTATCGGCATATTTTCAAATATTTTTTTTCTATTTCTATCTTTCTACTTTCAATCTTTCTATTGAAGGCTGGTGAAAAAAATAATAAAAATATTAAGCAGCACAACCATTTTCAGCATTTAAAATAATAAGAAATGTTTTGTGAACAAAGTAAACATTAAGTAAAATTCTCCATATACTGCTGTCATTTATGATTCTATGATTGAGGCATACTCACTTATATCAGCATGGGAGTATTCTGGCATGTCATTAAGTGCTTTTGTTTTTCTGAATCATAGTTTATTGCGGCTCTTTTGTCCTTTGTCATTTCGAAGGGTTGAGTGGTCACGGGGAATTTACGAGCCGTTTCTCTTTTGCTCATTTAGTGGACAATTGCTCGTTCATAAAGCATGTGCGTGAGGAGTGTGGATCAATTTATGACTGACACTGACAGAATCCTCAATACTGCAGATTTACAGCAGGCCCCAATGTGTCATGTTAGTCAGCCATCGCCATTATCTCAAACTGCTTTTAGATCTGGATTTGACCTTCTGATATTCTATTCCCTGTAGTTCAACAAGGCCAGATAGTTTGACACAATCAACGTGTGCTGTTTTCTCCCATGGAATGGAAAAACAAAGAAAAGTTTGATATAACAATTCAATGGATTTTCTAATGTTTTTGTTGTTGAGCAGGTAGCAGGGGACTACTGGTTCAGCTATCATTACTTGCTACCCTCGATGCACCTCGACCCATTGTCATAATGTTCATGGGAGGAACATCTGACTCAAATTGCTCCAAGGGAAGTGACACCACACTGACTGCACACATTCCCCTCACAAAACACAAAACACCCTCTTCACTCCTCCCATGCAAAAGTTGCTGAGGTTTGTTCACATCTCTATCTCTAAGTACAATTGGATAATATCATATATGACCAACAGACCTAGTGATTATCACCCATCCAGTGACATCCAATGACATCTGTAGAAGAAACATCCCAAAACAATGTCAAGTACCACATCAGTTAAATCACATTTTCTGATTGTAGTCAGTGAGTGCATGTGCTCCAGACATGGACATTATGCTGTGATGAAAGAGTGACAATCAGCAATCATTCAAAAACGTACTGTTAGAACTAAGTGAGACATTTCTTACGTTATTGGAATAACAACTGGAAGTACTATATGTTGGATATTGCTTTTATACAATAGCTCAGGAAGTTAATATTGAGTGACGTGTTTTTGCATAAAAATTTAATCTTGTAGAAATCAAGAATAAAGCATGTTTTTATATACTGTATATACTGTCTTGGTTTGCTTTAAAAATGGAACAAGGATTTAGCAGATGCTTTTATTAAAACCACTTACAAGTGAAGAGGTGCTACAGCATAAGTGATAAAAAAAGTAATCTTATTCTCCACTCTCACTCTTGCGTAGGTGTAATACCTCAATTACTGCAGTGCAGGACAGAGGATTATGGACTCTAGACCTGCTGATGCTTTAGTTCCGCAGGTCGACTGTTGCTAATCAATTGAAGAACAGGATTCAATTCATTCCACCCAACCCAACTGCTGCACACACACACACATACACACACACAGTGTAGCTCAGAAAAGAAAAGAAAAGCTCAAGAGACTTAAGTATCGGCATATTTTCAAATATTTTTTTTCTATTTCTATCTTTCTACTTTCAATCTTTCTATTGAAGGCTGGTGAAAAAAATAATAAAAATATTAAGCAGCACAACCATTTTCAGCATTTAAAATAATAAGAAATGTTTTGTGAACAAAGTAAACATTAAGTAAAATTCTCCATATACTGCTGTCATTTATGATTCTATGATTGAGGCATACTCACTTATATCAGCATGGGAGTATTCTGGCATGTCATTAAGTGCTTTTGTTTTTCTGAATCATAGTTTATTGCGGCTCTTTTGTCCTTTGTCATTTCGAAGGGTTGAGTGGTCACGGGGAATTTACGAGCCGTTTCTCTTTTGCTCATTTAGTGGACAATTGTTCGTTCATAAAGCATGTGCGTGAGGAGTGTGGATCAATTTATGACTGACACTGACAGAATCCTCAATACTGCAGATTTACAGCAGGCCCCAATGTGTCATGTTAGTCAGCCATCGCCATTATCTCAAACTGCTTTTAGATCTGGATTTGACCTTCTGATATTCTATTCCCTGTAGTTCAACAAGGCCAGATAGTTTGACACAATCAACGTGTGCTGTTTTCTCCCATGGAATGGAAAAACAAAGAAAAGTTTGATATAACAATTCAATGGATTTTCTAATGTTTTTGTTGTTGAGCAGGTAGCAGGGGACTACTGGTTCAGCTATCATTACTTGCTACCCTCGATGCACCTCGACCCATTGTCATAATGTTCATGGGAGGAACATCTGACTCAAATTGCTCCAAGGGAAGTGACACCACACTGACTGCACACATTCCCCTCACAAAACACAAAACACCCTCTTCACTCCTCCCATGCAAAAGTTGCTGAGGTTTGTTCACATCTCTATCTCTAAGTACAATTGGATAATATCATATATGACCAACAGACCTAGTGATTATCACCCATCCAGTGACATCCAATGACATCTGTAGAAGAAACATCCCAAAACAATGTCAAGTACCACATCAGTTAAATCACATTTTCTGATTGTAGTCAGTGAGTGCATGTGCTCCAGACATGGACATTATGCTGTGATGATCATGTAGGAGATGTCGTTTTCAACCAGGCCTGTGTATTGTACCAATTGTTGTTCTTTTATCTTGACTTTCTATATTAGGGGTGTAAAAATGGGAATGCATCACAATCTATTGATTTGAGAGTGAATAGAAAATTGCATCAAATAAAATTGCATGTAAATTCATTTTGTAACCAAAAATATCCAATTCATGACCCCAATGTACTTCTACATTGTGTCTTCAGCATATTTTTGAACGTTATTAACAAAAGCAAACATTTGTCTTACGTTGCAAACACCTTTGCCGTTATATTATATTTTGGGATATATCATATACACACAGTTACTCAAAACCCAAAGCTCTTCTTTCATGAGCTTCTATGTACATTTCTGTACAAGATTGAAAGTAGTTGGCAGAGAAAGGAAAAATGCTCAGTAAACTCAAAAGCAAGATTGAAACCAAACTTTATTTTTATTATTATTAATATATTTATTTTTTACTGTAAGCATTTGTGGTTGTGAATCAAAAAGGTCAGTCCTGGGATTTAAGATTTGGAAGTCTCGTAGGCCTACCAAGACTGCATTTATTTGATTTAAAAAAAAAACACAGCAAAAATAATACTACTGTGAAATATTATTACAATTTAAAATTACTGTTTCCTATTTTAATATATTTTAAAATGTAATTTATGCCTGCGAAGCCAAGCTGAATTTTCAGCATCATTACTTCAGAAATCATTCTAATATGCTGATTTGATGCTCAAGAAACATTTCTGATTATTATCAATGTTGAAAATAATTTTGTTGCTTAATTTTTTCATACAACCTGTGTTAC
This sequence comes from Sinocyclocheilus grahami, assembly GCF_001515645.1. Taxonomy (NCBI): domain Eukaryota; kingdom Metazoa; phylum Chordata; class Actinopteri; order Cypriniformes; family Cyprinidae; genus Sinocyclocheilus; species Sinocyclocheilus grahami. The sequence goes on from NW_015505742.1 coordinate 60,657, forward strand.
TTTTTTTGTTTTAAATTCAGGATTCTTTGGTGAATAGGAAATTAAACAGATTTTTTTTTTAAACCAAAGTCTTTTGTAACATTATAAAAGTCTTTACTGCCAGTAGGGATGTTCATTCCGGTTATTTTTCCTAACTGACAACCGATGCTCGTTAACCGATTATTAACCGTTAACTGACAAGATTATTTTAAATTCAAATTTAATTAAATTAGAAAGTATACGTGTCTGTGACCCGTTAAAAAATACTAACATTTGTTTCCCGAGGATACATTTTACATGCGCAAAAAGCAGCAAACAACAGAACATGAGGATTCACATGGTCATCATATCACATCATGCACCTGCAGTGCTTCTACGAGCAGAGAAAAACATAATAAAGCTAGGCTATAGGCCTATATATATATATATATATATATATATAACGATAAATAGGCCTATACAAGAAATATATTTTTACTTAAATAATAAATTAAGAAAATTAAGGAAAAACTGTGCAACAAGTAGCCTAGTACGCAGAGTTTCAGTTCATTTTTATGCTGCACGAAAGGAAACCAGACGGCAGAAAGCGGCCTCCTATTTTTCTTCAGGCTTATTTTACAAAAGCACAAAGATTTGTTTTTATTGTGAATGTACACAAATAAAGGCAAACCTTTTACAATTCCGATTATCTTTATGACTAAAAGGAGTAGTTGCTTCCACTGTTAGAAGGAAAAAATTCAAGTGATTGTGCCGGCGCCGCATGCGCGCACACAGTTAAGCATTGCTACCTTGACAATGCAGCCTGTTCATTATCATAATAAAATACAGTCAGTCAAACATATGGAAAAAACGCACTGCTCAATTTAAATATGTAGCCTAGTAAAATCTGTGCCATTACGCGTTATCACCGTACCGCCGTGAATGATGTTATGCAAACCATTTTGTTTTACGTGGATATTGGAACGCGAGTGAAGTAGGCTACATAATAAATAATATTTTGGCATTCAAATACATCGCGAATATGGAAACATTTGATTTTGTGTCGAATGAGAGACGCAACGTTGGTTTCAGTTTTGTTTTAACCTAAATGAATTTGCTTTGGCTTGTCGTTTAGTTATAGCTTCTTATATTTTTAATTCTTGTTCTTTTCTAAATACTGTTAATTGAAAGGATTTGTTGTGGAGTGAGGGGAACTAAAATAGCCTAGCTATGTTTACAGTGTTTATTATAATGTTTGTAAACATTTCATGTTGGCATTAGGCCTATTTCTGAATGAAATAATAAAATGCGACTTGTTTTTTAGTTTTTTTTACTAGAAAACACTTTTTTTTGTACGCGTAGCGTATTTCAATCATGCAGCAAACCTTTTTAAATATTTTGATAAATTACTACAAAAAAAACTAAAATAAATAAATGACTTTTTAAACCGTTTAACTGATAAAATGAACATCCCTAACTGCCAGTTTTCATAAAATTAATGAATCATTCTTGTATAAAAGTATTAATAATAATTAAAAAAAAATCTCACTCTGAACCTACATATCATTAGAGTCCGACCGATATGTGTTTTTTGGGGCCGATGCCGATATTAGGGAGTAAAAAAAAGGCAGATATCGATATTTTGGCCCATATTCTTTGTGTATATTATAGTACAGTACCAGTCAAAAGTTTGGACACTTTCCCATTCGAGGGTCCAAACATTTGACTGGTACTATATATAGAATACAGTATATACATAAACAGAAAATATATATATAAACACATTTTTTGCAATGATCACTCAAATGTGGTGATCAAACACTTATAATGAAGTGACAAAGATACGTAATGGAGGCATTTAACAATTTAAAAATAAACTTTATTATCCAAAATGAGTCTGACATCAGTGCACTGAACAGTAAAGTTGAAGTTTATTCAACTTTAATTCAATTCAATTCCATTCAACTTTATTCCTTTGAAGTTTATTTCACTTCGGAACATTCATTCATGGATTTGCGCTACTGTCTTCACACACAGACAAAACTTACTTGAGAAGTGTGAAATAATATACCTCTGTAAATAAATACAATCTAAATTCACGACTTGCGCACTTTAATGCCCTTTGAATGTAACGTGTACGTTCCCTTGGAGCACGCTCTGCTGGACAAACTAAGTAATTACACCATTTCAAGCATTTTATCTGTGGTATGTTCCGTAAAAAAAATGTTTTATATCGGCGGCATATTCGCCGATACCGATATATCGGCGACAGGCTCATATCGGCCGATAATATCTCTAGTATACCTTAAAATATAAATTAAAGTAAAATGCTATATGAGGACACGACCACTCTTTGCTCTGTGTATAATGACAAATTAAAACAATAAACTAAAAAGTAATTTTAATACAATATAAGCTACTTATTCAAGACTTAAAACTTTAAAAATACAAAGTTTGCCAACAAACACACAAACTTTCAACTTGTGTTTCAACCTTTCATTTCTGCAGCATTTCTTTTACAACGTAAGGTACCTGCTGTTTTAAAAAGCAGAAATCCAGTCATGTAAAAAGACCCTTTGTGACACTAAACACTCAAAAAAAAAAAGTGGTAGTACAGATGCGAGAAAGGTAAATCAGTTCTCCAGGGCTGAAAATAGTGAAAAGAATTGTCTAACCTTCCCGTTCGCCCACTCAAACCTGTCAAGCAAGTGTCCTGTTCAAAAGGGGCAGCCGGTTCTGCTCACCTCGTGTCTGTTTTTCACCGTATCCCTCCCCTTTTCAAGGATGAAGAAGAACATGGGGGTGGCTTTCAAAAGAGACACTCACTTCACACCTCAAAGATATGTAACAGCTCACTTAAAGACTTTCTTTTCCCTTTCGCTCTCTCCCTCCAACGCTTTTGCTTGTGCATATTTGATGCTATTCCCTGCAGAAAAGTCAAGGATGCAAAACATTTGGCTGCAGGTGATGGTGAGTAGATTTATCTCATTTCACCTCCGCATTTTTCCTAGAAAATGAAACCGCAACAGCCTCAGTCGTAAACACAAAGGAATAAACACCAAAATGCTTTAAAGATTGCACACATATGGAACCAAAACAGGTGCCGAACCGGGAACACAGGTAGACAATGGGAGGGGGAGTTTAAAGAGCAGAGAGATATGCGTTGAGAGACACAGATTAGCACTGATAGAGAAGGCCTTGATGTGGCGGTGATGAAGGCGAGGCTGAATACCCTGAGCGCAGATCCATTCATCTTGCCCCCACAGCAGACAGGCTGCAGTAATGACTCCCCAGAGAACACGGCTCTGCCTTTGACCTTGGAATTTTCCGAACCGCTTGGGGACTGTTGACAGTAACCCCAGAGAATGCCAGAGGGGTTTTTAAAACATGATATTTTTTAATAGGAAAGAATCCAAACACCCCACTGCTACAGTAACCTTAACAACAACAATACCAGCACACGTTCACTCAAAGCGATGAGGTCCTCAGTTTTGGAAAAGCATTTCCCTGCTGAAAGGATTTTGCCAAACAGGACATACAGTACTCCTGGAACAACGGCCACTAAAAATTAATTATTAATAAATAAATAAACAAACAAAGACACACAAACATACTTTTTTAGTATATATATAAAAAAGTGATATCCTGCACTACTTACGATGATGATGCACTCTGTTTTGGACATCTACGTTTAAATTAAAGCATTTTCCTGCTGAAAATATCTATATGTATTGCATGACAGTAATTTAGCCAAATAGGTTCCTGGACCAACAGGTACTATACAAATGTATTAATAAAATAAATCTAATTAAAATAATGAAATATATAATAAATAAAATAATCATGTCCTGCACTGAAGAATGAATGAATGAATGAATAAATAAATAAATAAATATAATTTATTCTAACTAATATAATTTTAACCTGTCTTTAGTGTATTCTTATAAACAGCTTTATTTGACATTTACTAAGAAGTGAATTTGAGTCTTGCATATATATATATATATATATATATATATATATATATATATATATATATACAAACAGACTCATATAGACATGCACTCACAAAAATACAAGCATCTAAAGAAGATAATATGTATTTTGATGGATGTTTCAAAAGGCATTATAGCTCATTTAAAAGCTACCATTGAGATAAATATGCTGGATAATTTAATAGCAGCTAGAGGCTGATGTTAAAGCACAACCCTGCAAACCAAACCTCATCCTCATATTATCAATCCTCATACTATCTCTGACAGCGTACTAAATAAACAAGATCGAGGCTTGATACTGAGCAGCTATCTAGCACAACCTGGGCCTGCTTTCAAGAGCAACAAACATCTGTCCTCTAACATATAACCTGTACACACATGAAGATGTGTGGTATCTGCTGATAAAGCCTTATAGGAAGCAGCATATATAGTTTATCGTCTTAAAAACATAACTGATGTATACGAATGTGACATTTACACAGTGCAAACACATGGAAAGATATTAATAAAACACAATAAATTAGACACAATAAATAAAACAAATGGGGGGGGGGGTAAGTTTGTTAAATATGTTTCTTAAAAACATCTCAAGCCAATGGATTTCAATGACTTTGTATAAACAAAACAATAAATAAATAAATAAATGTTATTTTGAAATGCTGATTCTAAATATAATTTAAAACCTTTCAATGTGTATTTAACCCTATTAAGCCTATATCATATTTGACATTACATTTATATTTTATTTTGTTCATGGTATATGCTGTTAGGGGTTCAATAAACAGCTCCAAGGAACGAATGAACGAATGAATGAAGTGTTACTATGGTAACATCGATTTACTATTATACTTTTTGTTAAAATTTGAATACGATTTTTAAATTTTCTTTTTTTACTTTAATTTTACTTGTTTCAGTGATTTTGTTGTTTTTTGGGCATTTTACTAATTGTTTTTTAAATATATGTATATACTGTAGCTTTTATTATTTTTAATTTATTATTATTAGTTTTACTTTATTTACTTTTAGTAATTTTTGTACTTTTCAAGTAAAACTAAATGAACATAAGAATTGTTTCAACTAGCTGAAATAAAATACTTTTTTCACAATATTTTGTTCAACAATAACAATAGTAACCCATGATTTCAGGCATTACAGTATTGCTAATAGCTCCATTTTGAGCTTCTGTCTCAAACTCTTACACATCCCCATTTATATATAAATATCGAAATGTTTTATGGACCATTATTAAACATTATCAATACTTTAAGAAGTTGGAGATCAACCTCTAGTTACTTATAACCATGCCCCTCTTCTGTTGAACCAATCAGATCTATCTAGTAATTATTGACAGTGGCTGTTGGTATGGAGGGATTATATAAAATTGTTCTGTGGAAGTTGCTGCTATGCAGGCATCAAGTTGGGAGCTGAATTAGATTTCTTATGAGCTTTAGCTTTGAGTATTTTGAGTTATGGTGTATGGCAAACTTGGTGAGAGCATCAATATAACCTTGAGCTGCTTCCTTTTGCGCCAAAAAAGCTCACCCTTTCTTTATTATTGTAGACTATTTTATGTATACTGTCTTTAGGCTTGTGGTTTGAGGCAAACAATGACAGCAATCAACCAAATTCCTCCCAATGTAATTACAACATTAACGTAACAACCGAAACCTCTGCAATCCCCTCAAGAGAATGGCATTGTGAATGAGAAGCTAAGCACAGTGATTATCCTAATGGAAAAAGAAGAGCTAATACTATTATTGCGCAAGTACATGAGAGAAACCCAGAGGCAATCAAAGTGAAACGTTCTTGAACATCCTTCGCAGTCATGTTAACTATGTATGTGCAAAACCAGCCAGTGTTACACCAAAAAGGACAAAGCGGTCAAAGAGTCTTTATCCCTGCATCAGCAGTCTGATGATGTTTTGCTTCTAATTACACCATTAAAAGTCCGTAGTGTATATGGGCACTAGTGTAAAAAAAAAAAATGCAGTTCTCAGGAGGGCCTGATATATTATATATTTATATATATATATATATATATATATATATATATATATATATATATATATATATATAAACATATATATG
>NW_015505742.1:67819-105931 GCF_001515645.1 Sinocyclocheilus grahami
ATATATATTATATATATATATATATATATATATATATATATATATATATATATATATATATATATATATAAACAAATATATGTTAGTTAGTTAGTTAGTTTGTTTGTTTGTTGGAGAATGGATATATAATATAATTGTCACAGTTTTGTTAGTTTCGACTCTCAGTTTCATTTCTTTTCCCGTTGTCAAGGTTATTGATTTGATTTCGTCATTAGGTTCAGCTGTATCTTATTAATTATCCTTGTTTGGTCTGTCTATTTAAATTGGTGTCTGTGCAGTTTGATTTTGTCGGGTCTTAAGTTAACATTGATGTGTATGTGTCACTAGCCTTCCCTTTCTGGTTTAACCTGTGTAGATTTATTAAAGACTGTAAGCCATCTTTGTGTGTGTGCATGCTCTTCGACACAGACCATTACAGAAGACCCAATCAAACAAATAAAAGCGGTGTGTTTGTGTTTTTGTTTAATTTCCGTTTCTTGAAAAATCTGTTTTCTTTCTTTCTTTCTTTTTTTTCATGGATCATTCGGATCACCCCGGATTGCCCTGGAGCCAGAGCCTCATATGAAGTCTGACCAGGTGCGAGAGCCAGCTATAATGCACGCGATGGTGGATGAGAAAGTGGAGCGCGAGGGCATGGAGGAATGCCTCGCCCACTGCACCACCGCTGAGGGTGAGCTAAGGCAGGACTCGGGGGATTTAGTGGATTTTTATTCGGAGGTTCTTCCGCAATCATCTGTCTGTCCCGTCATGACTACGGAGGTCACGTTTGAACTATCTGTCTGCCCTGAACTGTCTGTCTGCCCGAAATTGTCTGAGTGTATGATAACGACCACGAAGGTAGTTCCCCTGTCACTGATGCTCCTGGTGCTGGGAGTGGCCATGTGGTGTGTGTGGGCAGCATGCACTGTCTCTAAGCCCCTCGAACATTCTAAACTCCCACCCAATCTCCCTGTCCTGCCGCCTCCTGTCTTCCCTACTGCTTCAGCCCCTCTGCCGCTGTCTTCTGGTAGCCCGTCTGCTCACCCTCAGCCCACCACCTGTGTGGTGGGATCGCCGAGGGTCTGCCAGTCTCCATCTGCGTCGTGGCTGGAGGGTCCCTTGTCTCCGCCTCCAGACTCTGAGTCCCAGACTCCGCCTCGGCCCTTTGACCCAGTGGCTCCACCATGGCTCCTAGCTCCCTCCTCTCTGTTGTGGCCCGTCAGTCCACCAGCTCCGCTGGGCTCCTTCATCCCTCCGGCTCTGCCTTGGTCAGTTGTCGACCATCCGCTGCCTTGGGACTCCACTCCTCCGGCTGCGCCTCTTCCCTTTGTCCATCTGGCTCTGTCAGGCTCCTCCTTCCCTCCGGCTCCACCTTGGTCCTCTGTCGCTCTGGCTCCACCGTGGCCTTCCAGATCCCTGCCTTCGCCTCGGTCGCCGGAGCCACCTGCTCCGCCGCGGCCCTCCGGATCCTTCCCATCGCCCGGGCTCATCAGCTCTCCGTCTCCACCACCACCTGCTCTGTCACCGTCGGTCGGCTCCCTAGAGTTGTCAGCCCTTCCTCCACCATGGCTCCTCCCTGGCTGGGCTCTGGAGCGCCTCCCATCTCCTTCTGCTCCGGGCTCCTCCCTCCGTCGGTTCCACTCTGGACTCCATTGGTCGTCTTCCTCCCGGTCATCTGGCCACTTCCTAGACGACCTCCTGTCTGTGCCATCCCTTTTTGCCATCTCCTGATCCTTCCTTCTCTGCGGAGCGAGGTCGCACCTTCCGAGAGGGGGGCGATTTGGACTTTCAGTTTGCTTTCTTTTCCTGTTGTCATGGTTATTGATTTGATTTCGTCATTAGGTTCAGCTGTGTCTTATTAATTATCCTTATTTGGTCTGTGTATTTAAAGTGGTGCCTGTGCAGTTTGAGTTTGTCGGGTCTTAAGTTAACATTGTGTATGTGTCACCATCCTTCCCTTTCTGGATTAACCTGTGTGGATTTATTAAAGACTGTAAGCCTTCATCTTTGTGTGTGTGCGTGTTCGTCAACACAAACGGTTACAAGAATATGATATAATTGTAGGATATCAGACAATCTAAGTTTTGGTCAAAACATGTTGAAACATTAGGAGCACAAAAATTCCACAGAGGCCCAAGACAACAGGATGTCATAAATCAGACCAGAGCATTAGCCAGTCTGAAGCAAGCCTAAACCACTCTGTCACAGAACAGTTTTCAATACCCCAGACACAGAAACGCAAGTACTCCAGATACTAGCTGAACTGGGGCATTTAATCTAAATTTTAACCTCATTGAGGAACTCAGTGCGAAGGTTAATTAAGTGATTGATGGTTGTTCAGATCTATGCAATTGCACATATTGCTGTAAACTTGGGATTTCACATTTTCATTCTCTTAAACTAATTATTTCCTCACTTTCTTTTTTTGTACAACTTGTGTGTGAATGCGTGTGTTAGATTAGTTTATATGTCTTAGATTTATCCAATAAAGCCTTATTTATATTGAAAAGAGAAGTATCTTGGGTTTTGTGCTCACAAGTTAATGTCTTAAACTGCCGATCTTGTTACATGTGCTAATTAATAGTGTTTTCACTATATTTTGGATATAAATATCCATTGCAGAATTGATGTCATACGGCTCGTTCACTGACTCGCTGGCCGTCTCCGTGATCAGCGGTAAAACAGTGATTCTGTCCTAATTCCCTTGCATATTAATGGTGGAGTTCCCTTTAAAATCTTAAATGATTCCCTTTGAGCTAAATTATTGACCTGTTTCCCTTACATAATATATGTAAGGAATAATTGATGACGGATCATTGAATTCTTTGAAAATAATGCACACCCGAGGTGGTAATGCGGCCATGATGCGAAGTGCATTTGATACATATGTCTAAAAAAAATATATATATATCTCTGCAAGTAAGAAAATATTACCTATATTGAAAGCAATATATGATCAATTACGCATTCATATACAATCCTATAATATAATATTTACCAGTACAAGACCTAAGCCTAACCATATCCCAAATCCTCGTCAGATGAAAATTAAGTTTGGGTATGTAAAAATTTAAAAAATCATAATATACAGAAAATACTATTTGCTTATCTAATATAAATTTAAATGTATCTAACATTGACTTGTAAATCGGACATACAGCACCTGAAAAATAATTAAACAATATAATTACTTCATCAATAAATGGTGATGGTGAAGTACATAATCCGAAAGTAAACTGGAAGAAGAGAGGTACCATCAATGGTGGTCTTTAGACGTATAGTGACATACTGAGCAACAATGAAAATGCTGGCATTTTCAGCAAGCAATGTTTAAAGATTAATTCAATATTTTAACAAAACTAGCTATCCAAAGTCTGCTTTCATGTCTGTCAGTGGGATGATGCTGCTGGAGTAACTCTGGGAGAGCCACCTTATCGGATTGTTTTCCTTTCAGGCCTCTTTCGTTCTGTAAAATTTAACATTCTTCTCCACTAGTTGCATAGCACTATGCATGCAGTACAAATCTCTGATTAGCACAGAGCTTAAGGCAGGAAGATAACAAGACTACTCTTTGCTAGCCAATCACCACAGGTCATGATTAGCACATCACTGATAGAAACTTTAGCCCCTGAATGCGCTACAGACTTTCAGTTGCCCAAGAAGAAAGGTTGGACACACACTACATGAGGCTTTTCATCTAGACTGTATCTTTTTATATAAAGAAATGTTGGGTTCCAGTTGCATGTTTTTTTTAATAATAAATAAAAATGATAAAAATTAGACAGAAAAAGAGATAGAGAATAGATAGAGCTAGTGTTAGAGGGTCAAGTGTAGATGGAAGAGATGTGTCTTTAGACATTTCTTGAAGATGGCTCAGCTGGTCAGATCAAGTTGGGCAGTTAATTTCACCAGCAGGGAACAGTTAAGGTAAAAATCTGTGAAAGTGATTTGGTGCCTTATGGGATGTCACTATAATGCGCCATTCACTTGCAGAACTTAAGCTTCTGGAGAGCACATACGTTTGAAATAGTGAAGTTAGATAAAGGAGTGCAGAGCCAGTGGTTGTTTTGTAGGCAAACATCAATGCCTTGAATTTTAGCCGGTGCAAATTGATGAGCAGAGGTGTGACATGCACTCTTTTCGGCTCATTAAAGACCACTCTTGCTGCTGCATTCTGGATTATCTGCAGAGGTTTGATAGATCTGGCTTGAAGACCTGCCAAGAGAGCATTGCAATATTCCAGCCTGGACAGAGCAAGAGCTTGAACAAGGAGTTGTGTAGCATGCTCCGATTGAAAGGCCATGATCTTTCTAATGTTGTATAAGGCAAAATCTGCAGGACCGGGCAGGTTATTGCTGTGCACTGCTGTGTGAGCTGGCATGAAGTCTTCTACTTTAAGAAAATTAGTGTGTGACAAATTTATTAGAACAAATTTGAGTTTGCATGATAGTCAGTTTTAGAAGGTCTGTACAAATTTTGTTAAAACTTTTCTGTTGGGGTCCCATTGGTTTCCATGTAATTTGCCAAAAATCAACACTTGGAAAAAAGCATCTAAAATATGAAGTAAATTATATCAAATATGACATTTAAGACTCAAAGTTTACTCATTTTTTTCTGATTTTTACAAGAATGTTTCATGTTTCCACAGTGTCGATTTTTTTTTCAAATTGCATGGAAACCAATTGGACCTAAACAGGAAAGTTATAACAAAAGTTTGTACATACCTTCTATATGTCAAAACTTGGCATGCATTGCCCTCAATGTAAAAGAATATATATATATATATATATATATATATATATATATATATATATATATATATACATATATATATATATACATATATAATTTAAAGAATAAATTCTATTTTACCCTATTTTTATTTTTTTAAATAAAAGGAGAGTAAAACGCTCACTTATTGCATTCTGTCCAGCCCACTACTGCCAATTATAGCCTAAAAAAAGACAGACCTTCTCCATATCAGCCCAAACCCTTCCATTCTTATGGTGTCTGTCTTCCCTGCCTAAAAAAGCATTGCTTTGCTCATTATATTGATAACTGAAACCTTTGTGAAAAATGTGATATCTGGTATTCACTTAAATTCAGCCAGAGGATTATGAAATTCTCATTCACTCAGAGCCAAATCTGAATGATAAAAGCATTTGACAGAACTGACCCCATGCCTGTGATTCTAACAGCAGTATGTCCACAGAATCTAAACAGGTTCCTCATGCACCAGAGTCTGTGAAACACAGACCATAGCAAGGGGGAAACACTCCCTGACAAACAGGCAGAAAAATATTGGAGATTAGCATTCAACCATGGCAAACCAGCAGGAGCAGTTTGGAAAACAGTAGGATTTCTGTTTGCTTTGTGCCAGCTACAGGTTTATTGGGGGGAACTGTTCCCATCAGCCATTTATTTCTCTTCCAATTTATTTTTCTTCTCATTTCAACTGCACAACACATGCAGAAAAAAAATCTACAGCTAGAAATGTTTTTTAGAAATGTATACATTTTTACAGCATGCATTTTTGAAAGAAAGTAATACTTTTATATGATCAAAAGCAACAATAAAGACTACAAAACATATTTTTTATATATAATAAATGTTTTTTTAACAAAAAAAAAAGTTTTTTTTAAACTTTCTATTATCAAAGTATCGCAAAAAAAATTATCACATAATAAGAAATGTTTCTTAATCACCAAATTAACATATTATAATGACTTCTGAAGGATCATGTAGCACTGAAGACTGGAGTAATGATGCTGAAAATTCAGCTTTCCATCACATAAATAAATTAAAATTTTCAATATATTTAAAAAGAAAACAGTTATTTTAAATTGTAATAATATTTCACAATATTGATGTTTTTACTGTAGTGCAGTGCAATATAAACATTACAAAAATGGCGTTAGAAGCCAGTTTGTTGTTTTTCAATGCCATAGCGAACTGACTGTTAAGTTTGACTGTGATTCTGATGTTTCCTTTTGAGGTGCAAAAAGGAAGTATTAAAAATTGGCACGGAAAAGGAACCCTTGGCAATACTTGAGAGTTGAGAAAGATAAAGAGGTGTCATCCTGCAGGAAGTAGCAAGTACTAGGAGGGGGCACGTCTCACACATAGAAGAAACCCGGTTTGATATTTCTTACCTTACTTCCACATTCTACAGCCTGTGGCAAGATCCTTCAGCTTTAAAGGAAAGATCTGGGTTAAGCTAAGCTTTATCGTCAGCATTTGTGTCGTAATGTTGATTACCACGGACAATAATACTGACACATTCTATTCCTCTTCTGGTACTTTTTGAGGCAAAAAAGGCAGTTACAGTAAGGTATTTATAATGGAAGTAAACAAGGCCATGCACTTTGAGGTTTTTAAAGCAGAAGCATTTATTTTTTTGTATTAGCGTCTGAATGAATACTTCCTTCAAAAATGTGTTTGAGCTGTAAAACTGGCCAAATCATCAGTTTAGCAATGAAGCTTCTAGGCAGATGAACTAGTAATTTGTCATTTACTCCATGTAAATAGTCTTTTTCTGATGTTCTGCATGTGTTAGTTACAGGGATTACCAGATTTGTTGGAAATTCTTGCATGTAACTTTGCAAAAAGCAATTAAAGGAATAGTTCACCCCAAATTTTCAGAAAATGTACTCACCTTCAGACTATCCAGTACTGTAGTTGAGTTTGTTTCTTCATCAGAACAGATTTGGAGAAATTTAGCTTTACATCACTTGCTGACCAATGAATCCTCTGCAGTAAATGGGTGCCGTCAGAATGAGAGTCCAAACAGCTGATAAAAACATCACAATAATCCACAAGTAACCTACACCACTCCAGTACACCAGTTAACATCTTGTGAAGTGAAAAGCTGCTACTTGTAAGAAACAAATCCATCATTAAGGCATTTTTAACTTCAAACTTCCAGCTATAATGCGTCCTCTATCCAACAATATTTCTTTCTCATGTGAAAACAACTTGTCTCGTCTGAATCAGGAGAGAAATATGCACAGATAAAGCACAGTTTACAAGTATAAACAGGTAAAAACTAATATGTTGGTGGATTTTGATGTGAGAGGACAACATGGACTTATTTATTTAGTTATTTTGGATTATGAACTTGTATTTTGGCCAGAAGCAACAGTTTAAACTAAAAAAAAAAATGCCTTAATGATGGGTGTGTTTCTTATAAACAGGCCGCTTTTCACGTCATAAGGAGTTGTGTGGATTACTTGTGGATTGTGGTCAGTTATTAGCAATGATTTTCATTATTATCAATGTTGAAAATTGCTTTATTTTGTGGAAACCATAATACTTTTTTTTTTCTCCAGGATTCTTTGAATAGGAAGTTCAAAAGAAGTGTTTATTTGAAATAACAATTAAAACAAATCTTTTGTAACATTACAAATGTCTTTACTGCCACTTTTGATCAATTTAATACATCCTTGATGAAATTATTTTTTCTCCTCCCAAACTTTTCAATGGTAGTGTTACATTTTCCACAAACAAACAAATACATACATACATACATACATACATAAAGCTACTAATAAAAATAAATTATTTTTTAAAAATATTAAAAAGGTTGTGTGTATGTATTATCTATATTAAAATAATAACCATCATCATCATACACATATTTGCATTCTATACAGCCTTCCAAGTATTCACAACACACTAGGGGTTGAACAACTTCTGATTTTTTGAAGTCGACTTTTATGTGATGAAAGTTGAGTCGAAGTCGACTAGTCGCTGATGACGTCATTAATGAACAAATAAGTCTGGAGCTGTGACAAACACCTTGTGCACAGCTATGGCATATGACACAGCGTTGCCCACACGGCTATTGCTCCTATAACAGCTTTTTTATCAGTTCTTTTGTATTTGGGTCGTTATATTTCTCACAGATTTCTGCTCATTCTAAATCAGATACAGATAAAGTAGCACAGTAAAGATTACATTAATATGAATGCATTAGTGAGAGCGATTGCGTGTGTGAATTAATTCTACCTGGCAGCGTCTCTCTACTAGTAGTGAAGCTGTGGAATTTAGTTAAGAGATAAATGCTTGAACTTTTCCGTTTCGAAGCTATTTTATTGAGAAATCACAGAACAATACACATTGTTGACAATACATTTCCACGCTGAATGATTCTGTGCGTGTGATGTACGCGCTACTGTCTGTAGCCTATGTGTGTGTGTTACAGTGCAGCAGTGCATTAGATTAGAACGGCGATTAATTTACCTGTGCAATAAGCTGTTTAAAACGTGCATTCTCCCGTTCAATTTCGAGCATCCAGTAATATAATCACACATGTCTTGTGGAGCGCTTTCAGAATATGCATTTATTTGTCATTTGAACTGTTTGGAAACCGAGCGTAAATGTGGAAGTCCTTCAAATATTTCTTATCCTGTTGCGCCCTCTATAGGACCAGCGACTAGTCGACGTCAAGCTTAAAGCGTCATGGCAGAGCATTGAAGTCGACTAGTCGGTGCAACCCCTACAACACACCAGCTTCTAAACTGTAGCAATTAAAACAGTCATAAATTAATCAATATGACCTGAAGAAATATGTAACTAAATTTGATTGACATTTTTGTCAAAAGACAATAAATACACTTAAAAAAAATAGAGAAAAATAACACTGGTTGGAAGAAATTCTAATCACTGTGGTCTACAAGTAGCTCTAGAGTTATTGTCACATGACAACATGTTTCCAGAACTGAGTGTCCTTGAAGGAAAGATGGCATCATCCAGACTGCGTATATCAAGTGTGTGCGTGCCAACCCAGAAAGTGCCATTGAGAACAATGGGAATGCTAATGGACCGCTCTATCCAGGTAGGTCTGTTTTAAAAATCACTTAGGCTGTGGTAAACTGAATAGCCACATGATCACATAATCAAGGATACTGGTAAGGAACAGTAAACCCGGCCAATGTATATCTAAGATTGGGGTCAATTTATTTTCAACTCATAGCCTAGAGGAAAAGCGTTCATTCAGCAGTAGGGATTGATTTAATCTATTCAGATGCATTCAGTGGTCATTGGAAATGATCCATGCATGAAATAATATCAATAAAAATCAGACAATAGTGTTTCACGTGAAGCTTCAAATAACCCTTCAAAACCGTCGATAAAAGGATTTTTTTTTATGCATCCCCACCATATTTTTAATCCACATGTGTGCAAAGTATGACCTTGTCCTGAGGCGCAATGGATTCATTTGCATCACTTTGTTTAGTGTGTTTGTATCTGAGCCTGACAGGAAGGTTAACTGCTCTCATTTTGCACTGGGTCACTTGGCACTGACAGTAATCTGAGAAAGTTCAGTATCAGGTCAGAGCCCCCATATGTCTTTAATAGTTCAGAGCAGTAGGAAATCCATCCACACGGTGTGAAATAAGCCTGTAATTACCCAATGTCCATTCTCGCAAGTCGCTTTCCTGAGAGCACATTTAAAAAGGATCCAAACTAAAACCCACCAGTGTTTCACTGCAACTTCGGTGATTTCATAATTAGTCAATTAAGCTGTAAAAAGAGAGGCGAGATAACAGCGCCTCAACCACTAATTAATTTCAGATATGAGTGTAAGGGGAAGGAGAGGTCAGCGCACAGGGCTTTTCCTGTGAAGAAGCAACTTAGCCCTGCACTGAATGAGATGAAAAGGACTACTAAATGCTGTGTTCACAGCTTAAATACTGTGACATGAGCCACACATAAACACTGTAATTTGCTTAGGAAAGTGAAGACCCCACAAAACGGTGGGAAAAGTCAGTAAAAGACCGTGAATAATGAATAAAGTGATGCTGCAGCCATTTAAACAAAGTTAGAAGCAACACTGCTCAGTGTTAATGTGGATCACACAATTACTTCTCGACAAAAGGAGTAGAAATGCACAGCTTGTGGCATAACAAATTAAAGGGATAGTTCACCCAAAAATGAAAATTTGCTCATTATTTATAATCTCCCTCAAGCCATCCTAGGCGTATATGACTTCCTTATTTCAGATGAATCCAATCGGAGTTATATTAAAAATTGACTTTGATCTTCCAAGCTGTTTAATGGCAGTCAGCGGGTGTTGCAGTGCATCAGTCCAAAAGAAGTGAAATAAAGCGCGTCCATCCATAATAAAAAGTGCCTCACACGGCTCCGGGGGGTGAACAAAGGCGTCCTGTAGCGAATCGTTGTGTTTTTGTAAGAAAAATATTCATATTCAAAATGTAATAATCACTGTAATCTAGCTTGCGCCAACAGTTGTACACAGAAGCAGCTCCCGGCAGATGACGTATGAGGTCGGCGTTGCGCATGCGCCGGTGAGTCTCGTGAAAACCAACGTTTGTTAACAGGAGCAAAGGAAGCAAAGTTTCCTTACTTTAGCAAAGGAAATCCAGTCTCCTCTTGGCTTATATCGAAATCATCTGAAATTCTTCTTTACAAATCCTCGTTTTGTACTTCTAATTTGTGACCGTTGTTTTGTTTTGATCTCTCCCCTGCGCTTCCACGTTCGTCACTTCTGAGCGGCGCATGCGCAACGCCGACCTCATACGTCATCCGCCCGGAACTGCTTCTGTTTACAACAGTGAGCGCAAGCTAGATTAAATTGATTATATGGTTACGTTTCTTACAAAAATGCATCAATTCGCTACAGGAGGCCTTTCTTCACCTCCCGGAGCCGTGTGAGGCACTTTCTTTTATGGATGGATGCGCTTTATTTCACTTCTTTTGGACTGATGCACTGCAACACCCGCTGACTGCCATTAAACAACTTGGAAGATCAAAGACAATTTTTAGTATAACCCCGAATGGATTCTTCTGAAAGAAGAAAGTCATATACACCTAGGATGCCTTGAGGGTGAGTAATTCATGGGCTAATTAAAATTTTTGGGTGAACTAACCCTTTAATATATGCAAAATAACATATGTTTTCTGCAGCTTTACTATTCCACACTTTTGTAGCAGGGTTTGAGCATTAAAAACAGTCGTAATGTAGTTTTCCATGTCTGTCTTCCTACTACATCTACAGGAGAATGGACTTCTGAGAATGGACATTGGGTAATTAAAGCCTTGTTTTCACACCGTGTGGATGAATTTCTTCTAATGTAACTTTAAAAATTCATTTTAATAATTCAAATCAAAGCATGTACAATTTTTGAAGCATTTAAATGAATAGTGCACCGAAAATTGAATATTTTCTGAAATTTTATTCACCCTCAGGCCATCCAAGATGATTCTTCAGCATAACAGATTCAGAGAAATTTAGCTAGATCCTCTGCAGTGAATGGGTGCCGTCAGAATGAGAGTCCAAACAGCTGATAAAAACATCACAATAATCCACAAGTAATTCAGTCTATCAACTAACGTCTTTTAAAACAAAGCCAATTATTAAATTCAAACAAGTAATTTTCCATAACATTGCTTTATGCAGTGAAAAAGACGTCTCATCTCAATCAGAAGAGAAATATTCACAGATCAAGCACCATTTACAAGTGAAAACAGGTCAAAACAGTTCTAAACAAATATGTCTGTGGATTTTGATGCGAGAGGACAACCGAGGTTGGACCTTTTCACTGGAAGATATACAGTTTTTCACTTCAAAAGATGCTGTACTGATGGACTGGAGTTTGCTTTATTGTGATATTTTTATCAGCTGTTTGAACACTCCTTCTGATGGCACCCATTCACTGCAGTGAGTGAACAAGTGATATAATGGTTAATTTTTTTTTTTTTTTTTTTAACAATTTGTCTTCAAGATGTGGTGATTCTGTTAGTGATATTTCAAATAACTGCAATTTTGTTGTCAAGTTGGTTATTAAAGCACTTCTAGCTACAGTACATGCATAAAGTCCCACCTCCCCGTTTTTCTAAAATGTTGCATACTTGTTGCACAATTTGTCTTAGAATTAATAAAGAGCATGAATATAGAATTAAATTGTGGACATATATCAGTTATTCCATAAATATTGTTATAAATGGTGTTTTGTATTGTGAATATTAGAATAGTTGATCGTGTTATTTTATTTAAGCAAGATAAATCCAAAATGCTTCCTTTTAAAATATTTGACAAGAGATGTTTAAGTCACTGAATTCAAAAGTAAATGTAAAACTTGAACAGCTTTTGATCTTGCCCTGCTGTGACTAACATCAGCTCAGTTCATGGCTAACTCTTCTCTACGGATGACGGTGACCTCTGCTGATTTCTCCACAGGCCAGTGTTGCTTGGCCTTGCTGACCGTGCCCGAAGGTCTGACATGAGGAGGCAGACAGTATCATTTACAAACATATATGGCTCAAAGGCCAGACTGGATTTTTGTTCAAAATATCCCACAAAGCTCTGGGCTAGACAAGCACGCACAAACATCTTCAATATTACAGCACCGTCTATGGACTTCATTTAGACATTCAAAAGAAAAACCAAAAAAAAACAGAATGCGCCTGTCTTTCAAATAATAATAATAATATTTATAATATATATACAGTATATATATATATCAGTGGCGAGCGGTGACTTTTTTAACTGGGTATGCTGAGTGATAAGATCAACCCCCCCATTGGTTTTTAGGACACTCAAAAGGGATCACAGATGACAAATAAGAAACACCGTGGCAGGTCTCGATTTAAAAGAATGCACATTTCCTAACTTATTTGTAAATTAAATTCATCTCCAATCTTTCGTCTATCGTTTCAGGTTTATCCATTGTTATTTGAATGCAAGAAAAATATAGCTGGTTTTCCAAGTAAACCGACCAAATAAGGTTCACAGGTATATGGGGAGATGGGGGGATTCCCCCGGTCTATATGTCTCTCTGCATCAGCTAAATACTTTTTTTATTCACAGTGAATAGGAGTTAAAACTCCCACCCGGGTGACATAACAGACCATGCAAAATACCCCAAATTATTTAAAATATTGCAAAGTAACGTTGCAACCTTGCAAACAATAATAAAACCAGATAAGGACTTCAACTGTAAGCAACACGAGCATACGCAAACAATATGATGTTTGTTATTATTCAAATTTTATATAGCCCACATTTTTATAAACTTTTTTTTTTTAATTTACCACTTAGGCAATAATGTTGACAATAACGTATATATTCAACATACGTTGTCTATGACCAACAATGTAAGTTGTTCAGTGGAATTTTAAAATTTGCTTTGCTTGAGAAAATAAAAATATACAATTAGTGGTTTTTTTTCTTTTCTTTTGATTTAGTCGAGATGGTTTTGCATCAAACACAATGTGATTGTGACAATGCGCATTATTTCTGCTTGGGCTTCGCGAACAGTTTACCTCGCGCATTAAATCTGCTGCAGACCAGAAAATCATTAAGAACGTGCTACAATCCGCTCGCCCGGAAACAACCATAACTGATGTAGATTTACAGAAAATTACTGTCTTTTCATTGTTAATGAATCCCTGAACATAAAGCAGAAGCCTATATATTCTTAAATATAACTGCAGATCATGGTTTCTTCAAAAATATTAAGCAGCAGCAAGAAGCAAATCAGTGTATTAGAATGGTTTCTGAAGGATAATGTGACACTGATGACTGGAGTAATGGTGCTGAAAATTCAGATTTGCTATCATTTAACACAATATAAATGTCTTTACTGTCACTTTTGATCAATTTAATATATCCTTGCTGAATAAATGTTCTTAATTATTATTTTTTTTTACTTTGTAACAATTATTTTTTTCTTGCAATTGCAAGTTCTGACATTTTTTTCTCAGAATTGTGACATAAACTGGCATCAGAATGTTATAAAGTTAAAATTGTGAGATATAAACTCGCAAAACTCGCAATTCTGAGAAAACAGGTCACAATTGCGAGGCATAAACTCGCAATTCTGACTTTATTTCTAAAAATTGCACTTTTATTTCTCAGAATTGCAAGTTTAAATCTTGCAACTCTGACTTTTTCTTGCAATTGCGAGTTTATATCTAGTAATTTCTGACTTTATTTCTTAGAATTACAAGTTTAAATCTCACATTTGACTTTTTTCTTAAATTTTATATCATGCAATTCTGACTTTGTAACTTGCGACTGCGAGTTTATATCACACAATTCTAAGAAAAAAAGTTAGAGTTGCGAGGAAAAAAAAGTCACAATTAACCTTTTTATTTATTTACTTTTTTCAGTGGTGGAAGCAGGCTTTCATAATATACTGCAGAAATAGTCAGGTTTGTATATTATTCTGAACATGGCCATTAACTGCCAGTACCACCAACAAAAATATTGTTTTTTCCTGCTAAATGCTTCACTTCTGAGTCTTCTCTGTGGACAGCTTTTATGAAGACCTTTAGAATATAACTTTATATACCTTTGTAATGATAAGGAGGAAAACAGTGGCCTACTCTTTCTTGTGGAAATGCAATGCAAAGGTGACAGGATGAAATGGCAACCTTACCTATTGTAGAAAAAAAAGAATAAGAAAAATAAACATTTTAAAAAGCATCTTTGCACGCAAACAAAAACTTTTCCAATCACTGAAAAAGTACATAAAGCATAACCACACACATCTACTTAATAGCCAGCCATGACCTTAAGTGGAGAACAAACTGAGTCTAATTTTCCGCAGAAAACAAGTCAAATAATGTCCTAGACTATTTCATAGACTTTTCTTGAGGAATTTTAAGAAAAGAAAAAAAAATATCTGACTTAATATAAACTGATTCTTAAATGAACAATAAGACTGATGAAGTAACCTCTGAGCAAAAAAAATGTCCTCTGGGATAGTTGCAAATACTGTATAATTTAGAGTAATTAAAGCATGCAACACTATTCTGTTGTAAATAAGTCTTCAAACTCCAGTAGTCTATATTATATGAGCACTTTACTTAATAGTAAATCTATTTTGCTATCTTTATGCAACCAATTTTCCAAATATACTATAACTGAATATTTCCTCTGGCTGAGCACTGGCATTAACTATTGAGATTTTCTAATCTACCATCTTGTAATAAATCTTAATTTAATAAATGCGCTTTTTTCTTGCAACAAAGTACATGAAAAACACAGTCTGAGCAGACTGAAAAGAGTGCATTGCAAACCACTGAGAAGAAACGTCCGCTGAATTTGTAATAGACCGTGAACAGTGACACTTCTTGATGGCCTCGGTGGTGTGCGCGAGGAACTTTTTTTTCCCTTCTCTGACAGAAAAATTATAGCTTGGTTCAGTTGTTTGTGAAATTAGTCTTTCTATACAACCTGTACATTTTCCTCAGATGCTATTTGACTCATGTTCTGTGTTCTTTTGTATGGTAAACATAATTGATAAGTAAAACGGGATATCAAGACTTGAGTTTCTTGAAAGGTTTTTTCCCTTTTTACATTCTTGAAAGATATTCAAAATGTGCTATAACAGAGAACAGCATTTCCAAGGTCCAAAAAGACGAGCGCACAGGCAATAATTAACTCCCTTTTCCAAACAAATTACTACACAGGAGTGACTACATCTGGTATCTGTTTGAAATGTGATGGGACCACAGCGCAAAGTGGCACGACAGCCGGCCAGGGAATTATGGATGCAAATTTGAGTGTTACACAGCTGCCAAAATCCCCCCAAAAAAGAGTCCCAAATCAAACTCACAAAAGACAATAAACTGAGAGATGTTGCTTTTTTGATGAGATGTTGCTGGTGGACCGGCATTGCATTGCTATTTACTACCAAAAACATGATCAACAAATCACTCAACCAACATGGTATTTATAGTAAAATGGGTTGGCCAAGTAAAATATTAGTGGTTAAGCTAGTGAAGACCAACTAGCTTCCAAAACACAGCATTTGTTTGTAACCTGCAATGCTGCTCTTTTCATCAGGGTTGCTTCGTATCACTAACTCAAATTGGGCATTGACAGCTTGTCCTTAATTATAAACCACTGGTTCATTCCCCATAGACACCAAGGAAATGCAAAAATCGGTTGGAGGAGCAGTGGATAAGGATGCAGAGCTCAGTGTGCCCTCGATGTGCCTGTGCATTAAGAGAGTGGATGGAAGTGCAAGGCCCAGGACACACAGAAAAGCGGCATGTGCTCGCATCCTTCACCGCAGCAGTGACAGCGCATACGTAATGCCGCTGAACAGATGGAGATGAGCTCGGGCATATTAAGAGATTCAATGTTTCGAAAACAGACAGGAGGAAATGTCAGGTCATAATGAATTAACTGAGAAGGTGAGATGTCACATCTCAGATAAACACAGATTTGCGTGCATTGCTCTGATGATATATGATCTCACACTAATATCAGGTAATACATTGATGCTTTGGATATATATTTTGAAATGTAAGTATAAATAGTCCAAAACTACATTTCAATTACTCTAGGTTCATTTTAAGGTAATTTTTCTCAGTCTTCATAAGGGTGGCTAGAATTAATAATGTGCATCAGGAAAAATACATTATCAGTCGATAGATAGATAGATAGATAGATAGATAGATAGATAGATAGATAGATAGATAGATAGATAGATAGATAGATAGAAAGGTTACTTGCATAAAAATGTGCATGAAGAGAAATAAATTATCTCTATACATACATACAATTCTAAAGTTGCTAAAGTCATCTTAAATGTCTTTATAGCAGTGATTTGCATAAAACAATGTTTTAAGGAAGAAAGGAATTTTTTGCCTGCATCTTTTAAATTCACATACTATTAAGATCACTTTTGTTAAATTTATTAAAACAGGACTTAAAGTTATGCCAACCTTGTAATTGTAGTAATGTGATGAGTTTTGCACAGTAAAGCACCACTGAAATTTTCTTTAGGAAATGTAAAAATCTACTTGTCATTTTGCATTTCATTTTATGCTGACGGCATTCGTTTGAGAGCAGCAATTATACCTGAGCTCCCAGGACGCATCTTTCAAAAGCAGTGACCTTGCCCTCTTACCCTTCCATGGTTTTCCTCATATGAGGAAGTCTTTTCTATCCTGCCTCTGGTAGAGTGAATCCTTAGAGTAGCGTGATTAGCAAAAGCGTGAGGAAAGCTGCCCTCCAGACATAATTAATATGGATCTCTGCGGTGAGTCTTATTGCTGAACTAGTCACCATAATCAGCAAAAAAAAACAAGAGGTTATGAAGAAAGGGAATCCAAGCTCAGTTCGAGATATTTCATGTTAATTAATAGTCATCAGATGCCAGAAAAACAGAATGAGTTGAGCACACCTGAATGAAACATTCAAGGTAAATGTTTAATTCACAAAATACTAAAACGTATATATACACTTATGGAAATGGAAAGTGTGATTGCATGGAACAAGTTGATTGGTTAATTTGCCTGAGAACTGCAATGCATCAGCCAATAACTGTTTAAAGTACGCACATGCATCACATCTGAAGAGCATTTTTACTCTCTGTATTTATTCATGCATTGCTACCAACGCTATGCAAATTGCACCAATTAACTATTGTCTTTTTAAGGGCTCTCAAATTAATGCGTTAACATTTGCTTTCCTTTCAAAACTGAGTGAAAGAGTGAATAATTTGTTTTGAAATAACCATAATTGTTCACACATTAATGTGCCTGAGACAAATCGCCTATTTAAAAATACAAATTATCAGAATCATTAAGTTGGCTGCTGAAGGTAATTTTGTTTAAATGGGAGACAATATGAGAATTCAGGAGACTGTCTGGCTTTCACAGTCTGCTTTAGTTACAGATTTTTGCCTGCAACCACATATGGTGGATGAGAACATCTTTTTCAAATATAATTTTTTTATGTTCGCTGTGAAAATAGTCATTTTGTATACAGCTATATCACGAAAATCCTCACAGACACTAGTTCTCATGCAGACATCAAAATTCTGGCTGAGATTCGAAAATAGCCTGCACGCTTCCAGCAGAAACACATTTGCTGTTCTGTCGTCTCATATCGGAGTAAGAATTGTTTTTTTTTCTTCTATCTATGGCAGACTGCTTTCCTCCCTTCTCTTCTCTTCTCTTCTCTTCTCTTCTCGAGATCGTGGTCCAGTTGGCAGATCCATGAGACTCCTAAAAGTCTAAATTATTCAAGCACACCTCATCAATCACTTCCACAGCTGAAGTCTTTAGGTATGAAGAGAAATATGCAATTGAATAATTTATCTGAAGCTGAACACAAGCTATTTCGAGATTGGGTTTTATTTGGATGTAGCAAGTGAACATTGGGTTAAACGAGATAAGAGTTCACATGTTTGTTTTTCGATAAAATGGACAGTTTGTTATACTGTAGATAACTGTGCTTGTTGGCTTTAGTTATGTGAACACAAGTTAAATCAATGCAGACTGAAACTCTGCATTGGACATTTATTGATATTCCTAATGAAAACAAAACAAAATAAAAATAAAAGCAAACAGAATGGAGACCAAGGGCCAGATTTACTAAACAGGGCAAATTAGCGCGCAATTCCAAAACATTGACGATGGGCGTGGAAATTTCTGCAAGTGATTTACTGACAATGCGCAAATTAAAGAACACAGACACAACATCTCATTTACATATCGACCAACACAATACACCAAGTGCAGCACAAATTAGCGTAGCCGCAAATAAGCAGAGCCGATGCTCATCAGGTGCGACTCATCTACTTATGACAAAGGCGCAAAATAGTTTAAGACATTTTTTGGAGGGGGGTGGGGGGGGGGTAAATAATGGCACAAATACCTGTAAGTTGACATGCGCAAACGTGTTGGGTGATTCATTTTAATACTCTCCTCCTATAAATTTTGCATCTGAAAGTCTCAAAGTGCATATAACTAATACAAGACAGAAAGAAAGAAGGAAAAACTATACATACGTAATCTATTATAATTATATGAGAAAGAAAGAAATTTAAATACATAATAAATTAAAAAAACAATTATAACAACTACTTATTGATATTATTCAATACAGCTGATAGTATTTTTTATATATGTGGTGTTTTCAACAGTTACTGCATATAAATGCACAGTTAAAAACACTATAATAATTAAATAGTGTAACTGATTATAATAATAATATAAATATTATATATAGTACTGTATATCACTGGCTACATCCCAGTAAAACACTACACACATTTAAAGCTAATGCATAAGCTGTTTTCTGATATTTCAGTTTAATATTCTCTATCAGGTACATATCTTATTTTTTATGATTTCTTTCTTTTTTTATGTAGTTATTATGATTTTTACTATGATTGACAGAATCTTACTCCCCCCAAAAATAGCATGATAATTGAATTCACTTATTAGTGGCTTTATGCTTCTCAAGTTACAGTTTCAAACACTGGAAAAGGGTTAAGAGGTGAATTGGTCATGAGAGAAAAACTAAAGCAGTTACGAACTCTGAATTGCTAAGATTCAGACCTGACACTTGGTCTAAAAGAAGCTTTGGCATTAGATGAGCTCAATGTCACCCTCATTTGTCCCACTCGAGGCACCAGAGCATGAAAAGATGCCATTGGCTGTGATGTGGCCGCTGAATCCCTCTCGAGAGCTTTGTCACACTGAATAGGGTCACCATGAGGATCACTGCTGGCCGTTCTCAAACCCTCTACAGAACTTCCACAGATCCTGCAGGGTTATACAATGCAGTAAGACTCAGGGAGCAAATCCCATCACTCTTTATGATACGAAGCAAACATGAGCTTGACAGCCTCTGGTTATAATACGCTTTCATTGTATGGAAAAAAAGAAGCTCATACAGCATCCTTTGATTTGCCTTGATATCAGTTTTGTTGAGTGGTTGATGTCAAGAAAAGAGTACATCAGTCAATGTCACCCAACTAACAAGTCCACCACCAACACCCTCTTAAAATGAACAAAAATAGTCCTGTCTAACACCTACAAGTGCCTCCATGTCCCGTAGACAGACACAAACCCCTTTCTGAGAACTCCTCAGACAGCCATCAGCCACGTCTGAGTAATGAAAACAATTAACAGCTCTAATTACCTCTCTAAATCACATTCAAACATGCTGCTTATTGATTTGATAGACTGAGCTTGAGTTATGAGGAGCTCCAGTCAAACGGGGCCTTGTAAAAAAACATAAAAAAAGATTGCCGGGGCAACAGAAGCTGGCAGCCATTCAGAGTGTAAATAAATCTTCAGAAGATGTGGCAGTCATATCTCGGCTCCCAGAGTACAAGTCCCAAAGGCCTCATTCCACTGCCAGCATTTCATATCTGTTCAATAATGCTGAAGTATCTCATTAATAGTCCATAGATCTCTATTTAACATACATGGAGTTTTTACTAACAAGTTCACTGAACCAATGAGTGCCAGTAGCAAAAACAAAGGATCGTTTTATGACTACTTCATTTGAACTGGAACAGACAAACAAACATACATACATACATATAGATACCGGTATATTATTAATTTTGATGTTTCAAAAGTTTGGGGTCTTTAAATAAATTAATAATACATTTATTTAATAAATAATTAAATAAATAAACTGATTTAAAATAACTATTTTAATACATTTTAAAATGTAATTTATTCCTGTGATGCAAAGCTGAATTTTTAGCATCATTACTTCAGTCTTCAGTGGCACATGATCCTTCAGAAATCATTCTAATATGCTAATTTGTTGCTCTAAAAACATGTCTTATTATCGATGTTGAAAATAGTTGTGCCGTTTATTTTTTATTTTTTTTAAACCGTGACATTTTTTTCAGGATTCTTTAGTGAGTATATAGTAGCATTTATTTAAAATAGAAATATTTTGTAACATAACTGTCTTTATACCCATGTTGTGCAGTAGTATATATTATATTATACACATGTAGTATATATTATTATGATGATAGTTCATAATTAATAATAAATATAATAGCAATTTAAAGATATCATCTTCAGAAGGGTGCAATTTCACTAGCACTTCAAACATTTTAAATATGGTTCTGAATTCTCTCTCTTAGAGGTTTTAGTGTTGCAAATCTTTGGTTTAAATTCAAATCAGTGAATCCTCTCTGGGTAAACACTGTGTTCACGCAAATAATCCATTTGTTCAGATTACGACACATCTAAGAGGGCATGCATGAGTAAACCCAAGTCTTCTTAAACTGCTTCATTACACTAAATACAAATACAGAGATACTGCTTTGCAGTTATGCTGGAATGGCACTATTCACCATAACTGTTTACTCAACTCATCTAAGTCTATTTTAGTGGTACTAAACAGATACTCATGGCACATGGAGGGTATTTGCTAAATCAGGTAGCACCTCTATGGTTCTCCAGTTCTGTTTTCATAAGGCCCGATTAGATATAAGCAACATACAGACAGAGAAATATACAGCTTAGCTACAGATTTACTATTTTCTGTATAATTATTCTTAATCTAAACACATTTTAATTAGGTAATGAGCTAATAAATAAGTATGTATTAGCATTTGTGTAGGTAAAGTTTTCTCAAATGTTCTCATAATTAATTAATTAATTCATTAAGTCTCTCAATTTTAGGGTGAACTATGACACAGGAATTCCTTGACAGTTTTTGAGATTCACCCATGAAAGTACAAAACTTTTGCACTTTCTGTAAAGTTCAAATGAACTCTGAAAGATCAGATACATAACTACAGATGAAGTATTCCAAACCACACTCCAGATGAAAAAAAGATTTTAGTGCATATCCAGTTATCTGAATTGAAAACACAGCCACGAGCTGTTAGCCCATCATCATATGAACACAGCTGTGCTTACACAAAGCTTCCCGACAAGCTTGTGTGCTTTGCCAGTATCAGAGTTCCTGAGTGCCAGAGACGGCTCACTGGCAGCCGGGCGGTGGGTGGGTGAGGCGGGTGTCACTGATATACATAACCCAGTAGTGAGAGATTTTCTGCCCTTATCCTTCTCTGCTGTTCCTCCTATTAATAACCCCTCACAAACACTTTGCCCAACCTATACTGACCCCTCCACATACCCAGAGTGTCTGTCCGTTTTTAACTCTCAGAGTTATGACTTTAACTTTAGTAAGGGTTAGAATAGCAACATTTCTTTTCCATCTGGCCTCACCAAAGAAAGAGAGACGGGAATACCTTGTCCTAGATATCTACCTATATTTTTTACAAATCATCTATTTGGTACTTATATTATTGTCAAAATTGCATGTTAAAAATAAATAATATAGGGCATTTCCAAGGTAAACAGTGTCTCCTCTCCTCAAAAACGGATGCGAAAATAATCAATATTACAAAAATAAAACAACTCAAATATGACTAAATATGACATTAAAAGTATAAAAGTCACTCGTATTTATAAAGTAACACTGTCCAACAGCAACACCCGCAGGTAAAATTACAGCCGGAGTAAAATTACTCCCTTCAGTCCATAGACTTTCTACAGAGACCCTAAAGCGTGCCGTGACTTTTCTGGAGGCTCATTGAGATGAATGGGAGAAAGTCACATGAGAGGAGGCAATGCCTCCGTCACGCTATAATTGGATATGATCGGTTAAGATTGGATGTGATTGATTCATGTGATAAATCCCGCCACTTGAAGAAAATGATGGCGTTATTGCATAATTATAAAGTAAGTAAACAACTCTCCTGCTTAGATATCACTGCTTTGTGTCATATCAAAATGAAACATGAAATGACTTGAAAACTGTGTCAGTTTTTAGTGAGCATTCAGCTTGATGAAACAGTGTGGCTAATTTAGCTTGATTCACAAATTAAAAATCCAGTTATTTTAATGACTCCATCGAAGAAACTCTCATTTCAATGTTAAACCCATTGCTCATTAGTTTATTGTGAAACTAAAATCACTGACCATCTGTTATGAATGGCAGCAAATTCATTACATTCAATGCACATTCAAAAAATAAAATAAACAATAAAAATAAACAACAATTAAGTTAACAATGGTTAAAAACAGTAAAAGACACACACACACACACACACACACACACATTAGTAGTATAATATTTACAATATTTACATTTTTAAATATTGTATTATATGTATACATACACATTATATATATATATATATATATATATATATATATATATATATATATATATATGAAACCGCGAATCACACACTATACAGTATCATATCAAAATGAAACATGAAATGACTTGAAAACTGTGTCAGTTTTTAGTGAGCATTCAGCTTGATGAAATGAAAGATGTATCTCCATGCTTGTGACAAAGTTTACAGGGCTTTTATGACAATGACCCGAAAATAAGTTGGTTATTAAAAAGAACAGCTGAACATCAGTTCACAAATAAAAAACGGAGTGTCTATTTACAAGTGCAAATAGCCCGCCTTGTTGGTGATTACAACGCATTACAAAAGACTATCGTCTAATAACAGCTCCAGTAGCGTAGATGGTGCAGTATGTGTTGAAGTTGATTTTGACGTGATCGACCAGTGTTCGAATTGCGTTTTGCAGAACTTTGTTTTCTACTCTTTCAAATTAGATATCAGGTTGTTGTTATTATTGCATACTGTTTTATAATGTACTACAATACTGAGGTGCAGATAATTGCCACTATCTGCAATAAGTAGTATAAATAGCAGAAAACCCTGCTAGCTGTAAACAGAATCTATAGCTATTTGCACTGTGTAAACATTAAATGTAACAAGGACATTAATTATATATATATACTGTATATACACACACAGTATATATAACTGCCTCCTCATTTTAAAACACTACCGCACGCCACTGATATATATATATATATATATGTGTGTGTGTATGAAATGAGTGCTGCCTGTATAAGGTGTGCACGACACAGGAGTAGTCCAATAAAGTATTTTATTATAATCCACAAAGCAAACACAAGGAATCGAGGAGCTGGGATAGCACAACACGTAGACCAAAATACAAATAATAGCAGACAGGGAACTAAGGAACAGACAGGGCTTATAAACACAGGGAGTAATGGGATAATTAATGGCACAACAGGTGGGAACAATGAACTGATCAAGACACAGGCAAAACTAGGTCAGAGGGAGCAAAGCAAAACACAACAGAAACGTGACGTGACATTACGCCCCCTCCCAGAACGGCGTGTCCTCGCGCCGACAAAAGCAGTCCAACAGAGGAAGGAGAGTGGGGGTTCAGGAGGCGGGCGTGGGGCAGGTGAGGGGCAGGCAATGGGAAAGGGGCATAGTTCATAGGACCAGGGTGGAGTGGATGGAGGGAGGAGCCCGGAGCCAGATGGAGATCCAGAGGCCAGCCAGGATAGCGACCCATGGTGGAGACGACGGCGGGAGGAGACATGGTGGAGAAGGGGCCGACAACACCATGGGGCCGACTGACGGAGACTGAGCCGCTGGAGGTGGAGACCCAGGTGGGGCTGAGCAGACGGAGAGCCAGGGTGACACAAAGGATCCGGAAGACCAAGGCGGAGCAGAAGGCTCAGGCGACAGAGGCAGAGGCGGGGATCCGGAAGACCGCGGTGGAGCCGGAGCAACTGAGGACGAAGGCAGAGCCGGAGGGAAGGAATGGCGCTTACTGAGGGTGAGCTGAGGGACTGACAGGAACCAGCAGAGACAGGGCTGAGGAACTGGCTGGTTTTAGGAGAGGAGGCGGGAGTTGGAGGCTAGGAGGGAACACAGGAGAACAGGAGCTGGGCGGACCCAGCGGAGACGCAGGAGATTCAGGACTGGATGGAGCCCTCGATCTCCACTAAAACTCCCTCAGGGACTGGCGATGTTGCCGGCTCACGCACCTGGTCAGAACGGTCTTGAGGCTCAGGCTCCGGGGCGATGATAGGCTCAGTCACGGTTTTGCACGCTGGTTCTCGTGTCGCGGTGGGCTCAGGCTCTCCGTCTGTGGTGGAGTCAGGCAATTGCTTTGTGCCGCTGGATAACGGCTGGCTGTTCTCTGGGTCGGGAGTGGGGCTGGAGATTTCTTCCTCAGTGGGGCAAACAGAGAAAAACAGCCCATTTCTCTCCATCACCCACTCCACGAAAACGGCGAAATCCTCCTCGGGACCATTCGCTGGCAGACTTGCCTTACACTGCTCGCTCAGGCTGGTGTAATAAAAGATACAGAGCGAGCGGTCGGGAAAGTGTGTAAGGCACACCAGATCTAAAAAGTCCCGGGTATGGTCCTCCAGCAAACGGTCCTGTTGCTCCAGGCACACGAGTTGGACGGACAGCAAATCCATTCCAGGATAGGGGAGAAACAAAAAATAATAAAAGAAAAAGAAAAACGCCAGTATTATGCTACTCAATTTGAGGGTCTGCTATTCTAAGGAGCGCACGGCACAGGAGTAGTCCAATAAAGTCTTATTTTTTTATAATCCACAAAGCAAACACAAGGAATTGAGGAGCTGGGATAGCACAACACGTACACCAAAATACAAATAATAGCAGACAGGGAACTAAAGAACAGACAGGGCTTATAAACACAGGGACTAATGGGATGATTAATGACACAACAGGTGGGGACAATGAACTGATCAAGACAGGAAAAACTAGGTCACGCGGAGCACAACAAAACACAAAAGAAACATGACATGACAGTCAGCACATGTTTTTTTTATTTTTTTATTAATTAAATATAAAGCTGTATGCATATGGAAAAGCACAGCTGTAAGCAGTGGTGCATTATTGTTATCGCTTATTTGTCAAGTTATCATGGTTTGAGCCTGTTTTGCTGCATCTGGGCCAAGACGACTTACCATCATTGATAGAACAATTAATTTTGAATTATACCAGCAGATTCTAAAGGAAAATGTTAGGACATCTGTCCGAGAACTGAATCTCAAGAGAAAGTGGGTCATGCAGCAATTCAACGACCCCAAGCACACAAGTCGTTCTACCAAAGATCGGTTGAAGAAGAACAAAGGTAATGTATGGAATGGCCAAGTCAAAGTCCAGACCTTAATCCAATGGAAATGTTGTGGAAGGACCTGAAGCAAACAGTTCATAGAAGAAAACCCACCAACATCACAGAGTTGAAGTGGTTCTGTAGTGAGGAGGAATGGGCTAAAACTCCTACAAGCCGCTGTGCAGGACTGATCAGCAGTTACAAGAAACGTTACCTGCAGTTATTGCTGCAAAAGGGGGTCACACCAAATATCGAAAGCAAAGATTCACATACTTTTGCCACTCACAGATGTGTAACACTGGATAATTTTTCTCAATAAATAAATGACAAAGTATATATTTTTTAAAAATATTGACAAAAAAAGTGCAAACTGTTTAAAGTATTTATACTATATACTAAAGTAATAGTAAGTGTAGTATGGTAGGGAGCTATTCTGAACATAAGGGGCTTTCGCACCGCAGGAACCTTTTCATAGTACCAGAACTAATTGTGGAACTACCCACTCATTGCCGTGTTCGCACTGCCGGAACTGGGAGCGGTTTTAGTACCGGACTGCCTTTTTCGAGAACCAAATTAGCTCTTACTCCGGAGCAGGGTCTAACCAGCACAACTGGTACTAATCGTGACGCAAGTAGACATGAGACATATTGATTGGCCAAACGTGTATGAAAACGCACTCACTCCCCATGATTTAAAACGCCGTGTAAACATACGGCAAACATTGTGTCAACTTATTTTGCGAGTATGGAGAACAGCGATAGATGAATGGATGCTGAAGTGTAGGCAGTTGTATCAAATGTAGCACTGCCAGTTGTCGTTGGAGATTCTTAGTCCTCCTTCCCATTCTTTCAATCGCTTTACGCAGCCTATTCGTCGACATTTCATGTTTATTATTGTGAAACCCGCAAGACAACAAAAACACCGCTCCGATCACAGCGTCCTCCCCTAATGGGGAAGTTTATACTTCAAAATGTCACGTTTAATTGAATTGCTTGTTACTTGTAATTGTAGTGAAGTTCTGAGTAAAAATTATTGTAAATTATACCCCATTCTTGTTAACACTTTACTTGAAGGGGTGTGCATAAGACTGACATGGCACCTTCATAATCATGACATGACACATGTCATGAATATGAAGGAGGTTTTATGCATGTTTATGACAACTGTCATTAAGTGCCTTTAATGCCCTTTGAATGGAACATACACACTCATTTCGAACTGAAATCACGGCGGAATATCCGGTGATGTCCACTTCGTAGGGCACTTACGGTCGAATAGAACAAACGTCGTGCGTGATAAGAGATACATACGAAATACGCAGAGCAGGGGGCATACTGTTTAAAAAAAATCTTC
Source organism: Sinocyclocheilus grahami (assembly GCF_001515645.1). Lineage (NCBI taxonomy): Eukaryota > Metazoa > Chordata > Actinopteri > Cypriniformes > Cyprinidae > Sinocyclocheilus > Sinocyclocheilus grahami. Next base: position 94,910 of record NW_015505742.1, read on the forward strand.
TTAAGCACAAGTTTTTGAAAGCAAGTAAGCAAGCATTAACATTTTATTCAACTGGCAGATTCTGAGAGTACGGTTTTTGCCTTTCCAAAACCATGGCAACTGATGGAGACTCTGCGTATTTGGGCTCCTTTCTACACACCAGGTGACACAGGGAGGGTGTACCAACAATTAGAGCTCAAAAAGTGAGCACGACTGTAAGGCCATTTAACATAGCTTTGTAGTGCGAGACAGAAGGCGGCTCATAGACATACAGAACAAAAATCACAGCTGTGGTGAAGTTAACATCTAATGGCCACTGGAGACTGCGTAGTGAAGGAGGATCTGTTACGTTAGTTCTTTTCCAGCAAAATTGTGCCTCAGCCTGAGGATTTGTGAATCCATGCTGAATGATGATACAGTTGACTATGATACTTCTTCACCTGCCCAAAAAACATGTTTACAAATCTCACTCCTAGTTCAGAGTACATATTTAACATCTAAAACAATTGAAATGTATTTTTATGCCATCATGAGCTGTCACAAGAAATATAGAACTGATTTTCACACAAAATAAAACTCATTTTAGTATTATTTACACAGCATTTATTAATGTTCTGAATTAGCTTTTATTTTTACATTTCCAGTTTTCATTTTAATAGTAGTTAAAGATTTTGTAATTTTGTTATGTGCTTTTGTCATTTTTATGGATTTTTTTGGACTTAAACATATTTCAGTTAGTTGCTTATATATACACATCCTTTTTTCACCCATTTTTATTTTATTTCAAGTTTTTGTGATTTTAGGACTTCACCTTAAACATATTTATTTCAGTTAGTTGCATAAAAATTGTAAAGTTGTTAATAATTTTAGTTTTAGTTAACATTGGACACTGGACAGGGCAAATAAACTTACTAGATTATGACAAATATGCTTATTATCCACAATAACACAGATTGTCTACTTCAATATTGACCATTATCTTCTCTACTTTAGTACATCAGTTCAATTATGTCTTGCTTAAATCAGAAAAAAAGGAATCATGCTGTTAAATCTTACATTAGCAAAAATAAATCAGCTCCATACTGTAAGACGTTAATCAATAATGAAATTAGAATTATATGAACTATGGTTTCAGCAGTAAAAATGCAACTATGGCTCCCTCATGCTGAGCTATATGACAGATAAACAGACACAATTAGCTGTGGGTTTTAGCTCAGTCCATCTCCAGCGCTCTGTGTCGAGGAGTGTGAAGATTCTTTCCCGAGGCACTGCTACAGTCATATTAAAGGCCTTGTCAGTTCATCTGTCCATTCGATTGTGTCAGAGTACATAATGAAAGTCCCAGGAAGCCTTGTAAATGGGCGGGAGGTGAGGATAAAGATGTTGCTTGGCTGACAGGCAGCACTAAAGCAGCTACTGTATCTTGATGAGCTGCTTCAGGCACAGGCAGTCTTTTGTGTCGCAGCATATATGGAGGAGTCTGCATCACTATGCATAAGCTCAGGGAAAATAGCTCCCACGGCACAAGAAAAAATATTATTCTCAGAGGGTTCCACGACAGAGGCGTCCGTACAGCCAGAGGCGTTTGTGGCCTCTAGCAGCCCATGAAAGAAAGCTTCTAAAACACATATATTATGGTGGCTCTTGATATCTGTGCTGTTTTGGTGTGACAGCAATTTTATAAACTGGATCTCTTCGATTTCTTTATTATTTCTATTTAGCTTTAATTTATTTTAATTTTAGTATATCAACTTGTGTGTGTGTGTTTGTGCATAAGCTCAGGGAAAATAGCTCCCACGGCACAAGAAAAAATATTATTCTCAGAGGGTTCCACGACAGAGGCGTCCGTACAGCCAGAGGCGTTTGTGGCCTCTTGCAGCCCATGAAAGAAAGCTTCTAAAACACATATATTATGGTGGCTCTTGATATCTGTGCTGTTTTGGTGTGACAGCAATTTTATAAACTGGATCTCTTCGATTTCTTTATTATTTCTATTTAGCTTTAATTTATTTTAATTTTAGTATATCAACTTGTGTGTATGTGTTTAAGCTTTTCATCTAATATTTATATTTTGTTTCAAGTTTTACTCACAATTAAAATTAGCAATGTACCATTACACACACACACACACACACACACACGTCTGGTTTGCTATTTAGCTTTAATTTATTTTAACTTTAGTATATCAACTTGTGTGTGTGTTTAAGCTTTTCATCTAACATTTATATTTTGTTTCAAGTTTTATTCACAATTAAAATTAGCCATGTACCATTACACACACACACACACACACACACGTCTGGTTTGCTATCCTTGTGGGGACTCTCCATAGGCGTAATGGTTTTTCTACTGTACAGATCATATATTCTATTGCCCTACACCAACCCTACACCTAAACCTACCCCTTACAGGCAACTTTCTGCATTTTTAGATTTTCAAAAAACTTAATTCTGTGTGATTTATTAGCTTGTTTACCCGTGGGGACCTCAATTTAGGTCCCCACCGTGACACGAGTCCCCAGGAGTCTGTGTGTATTCAGGTTTAAGTCCCCACCAGAATAGAAAAACAGGTACACACACACACAAGAAAATACTATTTTAGTCTACTTCAAACTTAATTGTGTTGCCATTTTTTGTGATTATTTATGAAAATTACCAACAATTAAACCAATTTGTGTGTGTGTTGAATTTGAATTATTTTTATATTAAAATACAAATCCACTTCAGCATCCTGTTTTCTACTGAATATTGCACAACCCTTGTATGTGGTTGGGTGCTAAAACAACATAGAGCGCATGCAAATAACCAACACTATCAGTAGGCACTATTCATTCTTATTACATTACTCCTAGACTCTGTCATTAATACTCCAGAGGACAAAGACATCCATTCTGCATAGCCATGAGTATCATGAATATTTTAGCTAGCTTAGAGGTCACCTGCAAGTAAAAGACACCACTTACCATGATTTATGTTCAGCTATATTGAGGCTTCCCTCATCACTGAGCTCTTATGTCATGATAATCATGAGAAAAGTTTGCTATATGTTTACTATCCACGATCATGATGGAAAACCAGAGCGAATTACCCTTAACCTTTACGTAATGACTGTATTAGTGTTGTTGAACTGTTAAGTGGTGGGGAATTAAATGCTCCTGTTTCAACATACGAGATGGAAAACACATAACACAGTTAATCTGTTTAGTCTATGGTTAAGACATAACCAATGTTTTGTTGATTCATATTGAGGGAACCTCTCATGAATGCCTCTTTAAATGGGCAAACTGGATAGTCAGGACATTACAATGTTTAAACAAGTGAGAGCATTGCAGCAAAACTACAAAAATATCCAGTACCCCAACTTCAACTTGTAGCTGCTTCCACCACCAACCAACAGTACATAGAGTAGATGTTAAAGTAGAAAATAAAAAGGCTTTGTATGTTGCGTTTATGTCAATACTTAGTTTTAGTGATGGTACTTTTACACTTGTCTCTACAGTTATCATTTCTCTGCAGAATATTCTGGAGATATTCATCAGCCATTTCTGAATGGTTGTGTTGTGTTAGCTGTCACGGAGCAACAGGTTGCATTTGTGGGTTATGGGGTTCAGGTAAAATCCATGCTGTATTAGCAAGGATTCCTGTATCCAAGAACTACAACTCTGATCTATAGTGACACGATTTGATTTGAGAACACAAAAGCCTCCTGGATTTTCTGTTTAGCTCTGACTTCACCTCCATTGTGCCAGTTTGCGCTTCATTAAAACAGCTAGTGCTGGGTAATTTTAGCAAGTCCTTTTAACTGTTCAAGGCACTTCATGAGTGAACATTTTTCCTCCTAGAGACTGGTCAGAATTATACAAATCAATACGGATCTGACCTTTATTCCTCTTTTAGATAGAAAGTTGAAACATGCATACTACACACGGTTATTTATAGTCTCTCTAAAGTACATTTGTTACACTGTTAAACTGAATGCAATATTTACTGTATATATGTAGGGCTCATAAGAGGAGTACATGCTCAACATAGTCTACTTTAGTCAACAAAATTTAGCCATATACTTTAGTCAACAAAATGGATAATTAAGGATAAATATCTGGTTGTACATCTGCATCGCTTTCTCTTGTATATTACATGTTGCCTTGTAGGTATGTGATATATCTACGGCATATCTTTATTAAGGCATCACATGATTCATGACATGATTTAAAGAACCCACCAAACACATTTTTATGTAAAAGAGAGAAAAAAATAAAAATAAAAAATAAATATATATATATATATATATATATATATATATATATATTTTTTTTTTTTGTGTGTATAAGACACCCATTTTCAAAAGCACTTACAACATTTTTTTATCAACCTCAAGCTTTTGAATGACGCATTTCAAATTAATTTCAAAGGTGATCTAAACTATATATCAGAAGAGTCACTTTATTTACTGCCGTTCTTGGACAAGACACTTCACCTTTGACTCTGCATTCTTCACTAAAATTAAACCAAATGAGCAATGGATACTCCCTTGGGGAACAAGTGTTAAATTTTATGATTTCTTCACATAGAACCACAGCACAGCATGATAGTGTGATGAATGAAGTGCATAAATACTGATGCTATATTTATATCACATGTTTATAACCCACATGCCTATAAAACGGTCAATCACGCTAATTCAGCTCTATAGATCCTCCCGTTTTCAGTGCATGAATGTTCCAGGCCAGATGTTAAGACGTTAACCTCTGTCCTTGCTGGTGACCTTGAATGAAGGGGGGTTGTTGCTTTGTGATGTAAAGGGCAGGTGGTGTAATAAGATCTGCCCATGTTCCAGATCCATCATTCCTGCAATTCTGCCATACACAAGTCACAAAACTTAATCACATCTCACATCGAGAGGCCCCCCCCTTTGTCAAGGCTGACCACCAGAGCATAAATCCCAGGCTCACGGGTCAATAATCCTGTCCTGGGTTCTTCCATATACAGTAGGCCAGCTAGTGTTCCGAGTAAAACAAACCCATCAACGTGAAGAAATAATCCACAAGCTATGTGTCTTCCCATAGATAGTCATTTTGTAACCTGTTTTTATTAAGTAGTGTGTAAAAATAAATGTATTGTGATTGAGAGTTTGCTACAAGATGAAATAGAGCAGAATGGAAGATACTTTCACAAATTGACTATTTGGCAATTGCAGTGTTATTTTACTAATATAGATATACTATAATAATAAATTTTTTATGTTAATATTTTGAATTATATTTTATGTTTATATTATCTTTTTTTCACTTGAATTTTGAAGTTTTAGTAGTTTTGATGCATTTTTGTCATTTTTATTATTTTTATATTTGTATAGTTTATACATTTTTATTTATTAGTTTTAGTTTTTATTATTTTAGTACTTTAAGTTAAAATAAACAAAAATTAGAAATGATGTCTTGCCAACTAGCTGAAAGAAAATAAGTTTAGTTTAGTTTAGTTTAGTTTTATTATTCCAAGTTTAAGTTCACTATAACAGCCCTGAAACGTTTCTTTTTTACATGCCAGGTAAATTGTTGTGGAAATAGTTTGTGTTTGTTTCACTGCCATCTTGTACCGAGAACATGTGAGTCCTCTTTCAATGTGAGCACATCAATTAAATATCAATTTATCTTAAAAAAATAAAATATATCAATATTAATCAAAAAGAAGGAAACTCAAACTGCTACTCTGGGAGTTTGGTTTTCCAGCTTGAAACTCAAGATTTCTGAAGAGCAATCAGCAGAGAATTTCCTCCGAGTGAATCACTATTGAGTGACTATTACAAGTGTTGACTCTCCCTGCTAGTCACTTGAAAGATGTTATTTAAAGTGCATGCCTAGATTCCAAGCATGCTTAGATAGAACAGTGAATAACTGGATCACATGGCTCACGGCTTAGGATGTACAGAGAGCTCACATAAGAGTTCACACACAAGTGAGTCGTTTGTTCAGGCACAGGTTTTTCCAAGTATCTTTTCTCTCAATTCTATTAAACACTACTGGGCTTAGACTGAAAACAACAACAAAAATAGTTTTTCCAAGTGAGTTTTCAATTTACAATTTTCACTCAGAAATGCCTACTAAGCTTCACAAATCATCACAAAGAAACAGCAAGTAATGCACTGAGATAAACAACATTTTGAAGAAGACAAACTGAAAGAGTATTTTCTTGGAAAATGCACTCCAATAGTCAGTGTTTTACAGTATATACAACCAAAAATAAAACATTTACAGTGTACATTTAGATTTAAAATAGTTTTGTAACTCCAGAGTTATTCATTTTATTAAAATAAAAGACACAAAAGCACAAGAATGCTGAAAAAAGCTGTAAACACAATTTTCTTTCATAAATTGCTAGTAAATGTCAAATAATTGCAAAGAATCGGTATGTAAAACATTGGAATTTTAAAGTAGAAAGGCTGAAATAATAAAAAAATAAAAAAACGTTTACTTTTTTTTACTACAGTAAATGCAATATATCTCAACAATCTGCAGCATGCAGTAACAATATTTAGAAATCACACATACATGTCTAAATCTAAATCAAAGTCTAAGTTTGGTCAGTCTGCACCTTCTACATTGCTTGCATCATTCATAACTCACATGAGTTTACGAAACCTTTTTCCATCCAAAAAAACATTATATGGTGTTCGCTGACTGTCAAGTTCAGCTACAACTCTAGTGCCAGAAATTACATGTTAGAGATTATTTTTCCCCAAAAAAATTGGTATGAAAAAGAACTACTGACATTTCTGCATGCCATTTTGTAATTAGCAGGTATATCACATTTGTTGACGTGTTTATAGACAGACAATCTAAGCCATTGGTAACTGTGCTTTGAATAACTAAACTAACTAGTGAAAAGTGTGCATGCAGCACCATGCCAAAGCAATTAATGCTGCATCTGTAAACCCTGACATCAGGCAGAATGTTCTCGGTTTAGGAGATTTTATAGGGACCAGGTGGATGTACTAATAAAGACTCAAGTGTCTTGGATAACACTGAGTAAGGTCTGTTCACTACAGATAAGTGTTATGAGCCCATAAACCAATAATATTAGATCCCATTATTGTTTCACTCTTGCTCTCGCTCTCTGTGTCTATTTGTCTGTGTATATGTTTGCTAACTTTATATTACAATACTCTCATGCATCTCAGAAATGTTTGTTTTATAAATGATCAAATAAGTGTTCACAAAGGACCCAAAATGTCATTTCTCACTACATAGATCTGCCATATGCCTTGTGCTTTATATATATATTTTTTACATTTTACCTTATTTGTATATTTGTATAGTTGTATTTTGTATTTAAATCTGTATTTATGTTATCTGTATGCACCCAAGGGTCTGAGAGTAACGCAATTTCAATTCTCTGTGTGTATGTGCTGTACATGTGGAAGATTTGACAATAAAGCAGACTTGAACTTGAACTAGAGCGCTGGCTTTCAGGCCCCACATGATTCTTTACATGTATGTGTAAAGTAGTATGTGACATATGAATTAGCTCCTTTATTTTTACACTTTCAATAATTACATTTCTTTTTCTGCATTGTCAACACTACTAAGTATACTAAAGAAGAAATATTTAATTGCTTTAGTAAAGTTAGGCCATGTGTCCACCAAAGCATTTTTTCCCAAGGCAAGCATAATTTTTTTCAATTGTTTTCAATGGAAGCGCCACGTTTTTTTAAAATGCCAGGGGCGTGACGAGGCGCTGCATCAGCATCATTCTGAAGTCAGTCAGAATGATACTTTGGTTGCATTTGAAATCACATACAGTACTACTATATATAGTAGGCGAAAAAAAGTATGCACATTTTCAAATATGTAGTGAATTTAGTGTAAATCTTTTACATACTATTTCATTTGTATTTAATAATTTAACTTTAACAATCTCAGTTAAGGTGTGAACAGATTGAGTGTTGTTGTTAATTAAGACTATTTAAAATCAAAAGTTGAAATAAAATAAAATATACATATTAGATGAAAAACTTACTGAAAAAAAACAACTCACTGAAAAAAAAAAGTAATAGTTATACAATTACTAAACACTTAAGTAATAAGAAAAGCTTAAATAATATATAAATAAATGATAAACAGGGATATTACAAAACGAAAACGAAAACGAACTAAAATGACAAAATGCAAAAAAAAACACTAAATATTAAAATAAAATAGAATAGACTCTTTCAACTCTAAAAGCTCTATTAGTAAAAGCAGTAACATTAAACAGATGCATATTCTGCTATAGAAAAACATTTCTGAGCTTGGAGTTATGTTGTGTTTGCTCATCTGTTCATATTGGAGAATGTAGCTTGTTATTGTAAGGTCTTTTAAAAACAGCTATTGTTACACCACTTAAAAATGGAGTAGCATTAGTATTGATTGAAACATGCCTTTAATAAGCAATGCTCCTCTCTCTAAACTGACTGAAGGAAAAATCAGAAGTGGAAGAAAGACTGAGGAATTGTGGGAGAGACACAGAATGTGATTGAAATGTAGTTGAGGAAGGCAGATGTGGAGACATAGCGAGACTGCGGGTAGCTGAATAACAGAAATGAATGTCTTGTTTACTACAAACTCAGCGTGAATGGAACCGTTTATCACCAGCTGAATGAAACGGGGAAGAGATGAAAAGCAGAAATGACAAAGAATGAGAAAACAATAGGGAACGAATAAGACGGGGGTTGATACAACCAGTGCCGAGCAGACATAAAAGAGGTAGCGGCAGTTTGAGACCAAACAAATGTGTAACAAAAACCTACTGAACAAGACGTAAACGTAAACGTCTGAGAAATATGATGTGCTTGTTTTCGAAAGACACCTGCAAAGATGCATTTTTTAAAGATACGTTTTAGCATAACACTGGAGTAAGCTTGCTTTGTTGTCTGAGATAAGAAATTAGACTGTGCTTGGATGCCCTGATGTTCATGAGGACGCGATGATGAAGGGTCGGGTCATGGTGGGGGCGTGCAGATTGCAGCATTGCTTTTATCTTTGACCCACGATGCGCATGTTTGCACAAAAACAGCATTCGCTTGGCCATTAGATACTGATTAGACAGATAAATGTGTAGGATGACAGAGAAAGCGTGTCGGTGTGTTTCAATGAAGCCACTGAGCTTCCATTATTACACCCATAAATCCTGTTTCTGATCCGCACGGCAAACACACGCATGGAAGCGCTCGACACACACCAACCCACATATCAGCGTTCCATCTATAGAGCACAGCTGTACGATAACTTCCAAATATGATGTGATACCTTACAGTGCATTATGACGATTGCTCCAAACATATGTGACTGCCCGTGAGTAATGTTTTTTAATATGTAGCATTTGTACCCATGGCAATTGTGCCCATTCATCTTCCAAAACTTAGTTAGCGACGGGGAGACGTTTGAGTTTATAGCAAAAGTAATACTTCACCAGAAATGTATTTTGGAAAAAAAAGTCATATTGCTGGTGGATGAGCACTGTATCAACACGATTGTTAGAAAAAATTACCATAATAGCCATGTTCTGAAAATATAAATAAATAAATAAATAAACAATAAAAACGTAAATAAATAAAATAAATAATACAAATTAAACAAAACAAAAAAACGATTATGAAAAATAAGTGCACTTAATTGTATTGAATGAGCACTAGCAGTGGTTAATTTTAAATACACACACACACACACACACACACACACACACACACACACACACACACACACACACACACACACGTACTTGCAGATATATAATATTAATGAATTAAATGGCTACTTAAACATACTTTTAAAAAAGTTACACTTTTACCTTAAAGTACATTAAATTATTATGTTTCAATAATCTTTTGTCAAGCTTTAAAGTACACTATTTTGATGTGCTAAGTAATAGAAAACAAAGCCTCTTTCAAGGAAAGTCTGTTCACTTGGCCGCCATATTTGCAACACCTCCAGGCAGCTCAAACAACACCAAGTCCTAACTAAATGAATGGGGGAATCCTGAATTCTCAAAAACTGCTCACTGCACTCGTGATTAAATTACACATTTTAAATCAGCAGCAAAATCTGAAATGAACTGCCCCATGAATGTTGTTTCTTATGCTCAAATAGCGATTAAAAAGCTTATTTTTCAGGCTAGACCAGCCAATGCGCATGCGTAGTTCCAACACGCTTATGACTGCGCAATGTGCGCAATGTCTGCTCTAGCCTAGTGGTCGACCGATATGGGTTTTTTGACAGCCGATGCCGATGCCGATGCCGATATCTTGGAAAGCAGGGTGGCCGATGGCCGATATAATTTTATTTAATATTTAAGAAATTTGAAATAATTTGAAATGGATTAAAATAATTGTGTAAAATAAACATACTTTAGAAGACAAAGCATTTTAAACAAATAAATAAATATTTAATAAAAATCTAATTAAAAAGGAAGTAAACACTGTAAGCAAACACACACACACACACACACACACACACACACACACACACAAACACACACACGTACTTGCAGATATATAATATTAATGAATTAAATGGCTACTTAAACATACTTTTAAAAAAGTTACACTTTTACCTTAAAGTACATTAAATTATTATGTTTCAGTAATCTTTTGTCAAGCTTTAAAGTACACTATTTTGATGTGCTAAGTAATAGAAAACAAAGCCTCTTTCAAGGAAAGTCTGCTCACTTGGCCGCCATATTTGCAACACCTCCAGGCAGCTCAAACAACACCAAGTCCTAACTAAATGAATGGGGGAATCCTGAATTCTCAAAAACTGCTCACTGCACTCGTGATTAAATTACACATTTTAAATCAGCAGCAAATCTGAAATGAACTGCCCCATGAATGTTGTTTCTTATGCTCAAATAGCGTTTAAAAAGCTTATTTTTCAGGCTAGACCAGCCAATGCGCATGCGTAGTTCCAACACGCTTATGACTGCGCAATGTGCGCAATGTCTGCTCTAGCCTAGTGGTCGACCGATATGGGTTTTTTGACAGCCGATGCCGATGCCGATATCTTGGAAAGCA
>NW_015505742.1:105978-110203 GCF_001515645.1 Sinocyclocheilus grahami
TTGTTATAATACTTTTTGTTTACATTTTAATTCCTTTGTTTAACCGTTCTATCGGATTATTAGACAGACTTCTATCAGTATTAGACAGAACTGTTAACGACGACAGCGAACAAGATGGAGAATGTGAGCGGTGTCCTCTCAGGCGCTGCCGTTGTCAGCACCGTCAAAATAAAAGTCAGCCGCGCCGTCAAAATGAAAGTCCTGCCTCGAACACATCGGCCAAACAGAAAAACTTATCGGCCAATGCCGATATTTGAAAAATGCCAAATATCGGCCGATATATCAGTCGATGATTATTAGATAGACTTCTATCCATATTAGACATAACTGAAGCGAACAAGATGGAGAATGTGAGCGGTGTCCTCTCAGGCGCTGCCGTTGTCAGCACCGTCAAAATAAAAGTCAGCCGCGCCGTCAAAATGAAAGTCCCGCCTCGAACACATCGGCCAAACAGAAAAACTTATCGACCAATGCCGATATTTGAAAAATGCCAAATATCGGCCGATATATCAGTCGACCACTACTCTAGCTTTCAGTTTCTATGGGAACCAGAGCTTCTAATGGCCGCTGCAGTGATGCAATGACTTTACCAATCAACGATTGGCTCTTTCATTTAGAAGGTGGGACTATCCCACCATATTGCATGTTGCAGTTTCTCCCATTCACAAGTATAGCAGTGAATCGTCTTTGTATTTCTGTAGTCTTTGATAGAAAAGCACATGCAAAATTTTAACTGTAATGTGTTATTAGAAATTGTGCGTACTAAATTGTGAATTCATTACAAATATGCAATTACAAAAATATTTAAATACATGACATTTTTGTTTAACATAAATGCTTGTTAGTACATTCGGCACTACATTTTAACCACATTTCAAAGAAAATAGAAGTAATTATGAGTATATTTTTTAACATAAAAAATTATTATAATTTTACATAGACTTAAGTCCTACTTAAGTGGGTCAAAAAGCACTGTAAAATTCAGCTAATTGAATTTAATATAAATATATTTAAACTATAATAAATTTTCACTAATTTGCAGTTAACATGTAATTAGGTGTCTGAAAACATTACATTCAGTTTTAATTATAGTAGCCACAGTTAGATTCTAACAGCTTCTCATCAGAGCTGAAGGTGTGTCCTAACAGTTAGTATACTGAGAAATTGAGAAGACATTTAGAAAACAGTCAGTTTAAATATTGACAAGCAAATTATGTTGCCAACAGAAAACAGAGCTTTAGTACCACAGTATATCAGTCTTAAACAATAGAGTGAGAGAAGAGATTAAAAGTATTTCATAGTAAGTGCTGTTGAGAGATTTAAGAGCTCCTGGGCAACATGCAGGTTAATGGGCGACTCAGCTGCTGCCAGGTGGGAGGAGGAAGAAACTAGTACAGAATAATAAGAAACGTCTCTCTCTCTCCCACACTCCAGCTACCCTTAAAACATGACAGTCGATGCTGAAGATGAGTATCTTAACAGAAGTACTATGGTACCGCTGAGTAAGGTTATCACATGGTAAAACCACCGTATTTTGATATATACAATACCATTCAAAAATTTGGAGTCTGTAACATTAAAAAATTAATAATTTTACTCAGCAAACACTCATGAAATGATCAAAAGTGACAGTAATGATGTTAAAATTCAGCTTTGCATCAAGAGAATAAATTACATTTTAAAATACATTAAAACAGAAAACAATTTTTTAAATTAATTGTAATAATATTTCACAGAAATTAAAATGTAAAAAAAAAAAATTCTGGATTTTTGATTGACTAACTGTAGCCAGGGTGAACGTAAGAGACAGCAATGTACTATGGTACTGCTTGACTACCATACTCATAAAAATGACACTTTAGGATACATACTGTACATACAAAATAAACAAATAAATAAATACTTCAAAGAAAATTGATCTTTTTAAAATGAGTTAATTTTGAATATCGTGTAAATTAAATTTGACATATTAATATTATTTCAGCTACTTCATCAGCATTTGATCACTTTAGTTAATATAGAATATTGTGTAAATTAAATTTTCAGCAATTTCATCTAATTTGATTAAATTTGAATAAAACTACATACATTTAATTTATTAATGTATTGTGAGTTGAAAAACCCATATTGATTATACACCATTATCATACACGGTATATTTTACCATGGTATATTTTTATGGTAATATATTTTTTCAGAACGACTCATAAATTCTAAGAGGAACTTAATTTGATCAAGGTTACAAACCAGACAAATTGTGATGTGATTCGTGTGATGTTTGCATGGAAACTTTTTCAGTAATAATGTGCTAATGAGCATAGAGTGGGCTGGCCGTCAGAGATAGCCTTGTTCGTGGGCCTTTTGATTCACCCTTTGTTTTGCCATCCCTCTCTACCATGCTCCGTCAGCACATGTGTTGGACTTTTCTCTAATTAAAACATGACCGTTAGAGGAATGCTAGAGCTTGTTTACCCTTATTGAAATAAGCAGCTCTGCCTCCCAGTGGAGTGCACAATTAGCCGAAGCCCAGCCAATTAGGAGCTAGAGCTAATGCTCGTGGCATTCAGCACAGTGAGTGGCCATCCGATTAGAGTTAACAAACAGACAGAGATAGTACTTTAGCACCATAGAGTCCTATTTGTGTCAAATTTCAAACTGTGTTTAGATGCATGCTAATATCAAAGGGGTCAAAGTTTGCCTGTTTAGCACAGTAACTCTTTTGCCTCTACTGGTAGATGGCGAAACTACACCAAAAAAACACATTTCTCTTTGATGACTATTCAAATACCATGTTTTGCCAGTCCAATATCAAAAGTCCCTCATTATAAACCTTCTACTTGATACTGATATATATCAAAACAGTTTTTGAATGCATATGAGCTCTACGTCCTAGTGAAATAAAATAGTCGTGGCTTTGCACTCAAAACAACACAAGGCATGAAAGCACTATATCAAAGCATAAAATAGCTACTTGGGCTTTTACCGTTCAAATGTGGAAACGGCAAGAAAAATGTGTTTGTTTTCATTGTAAGATGTGCATGTTATATGAGACGAGTTCATAAGACTCACACTGCTTTATCAATGCTGACAAAGTGTAGCTGCTGCTTTCATGATAACAGCTACATTTTCAAGGATTGAGCTTGAAAAACTAATAAAGAGAACTTGTCACTGAAAGAAATCAGTAATGTCTTTTATGCTAATAGAGTAAAAGTGAAGGGTAAAATAATATGGACAAAACAGTAATGTATACAAGAGCACAAAGCGGAGCCTGAATAGATTGACCACACCAAACCTTTATGTGTGAGTGGTAATACTGATTAATAATCACACACAAAGCACAAATGAAAAACAAGCTAGCATTTATTTGAGGAATATTTAAAGAACAACTAAATTTGAAGCTCTAAATTTATTTACAAAACAGTTCATTAATTAAAATAGCTGAAAAAAGCCCACCCAAAATATTGTGAGCGTTAGTAGTAGTAGTAGTAGTAATAATAATAATAATAATAATAATAATATTATTATGATTATTATTTGTTTTATTTATTTATTTACAACCCATTATTGTCACAATTAGGGATGCACCGACACCATTTTTTCAGAACTGATCCGATCCAATACCAAAAATTCTAAGTATCGGCCGATACCGATCCGATATGAACAATGCTTTTGTTTTTTTTTATCAATGTAGAATTTCTACACCTCAGTGTGTTAACATGATCATCACTGTTTTGTGTGTTAAACACAATCTACTAAATATAGACAACTTAATTTTAAAGAAAAATAACAATTGAAAAAAATATATAATCATAATCTATGACAAAAATATGAAAAATCATGAGTGCACAGTAATTTTATAAAATTTAAACATTTAGTGAAATAACATTATTTAGTGGGGAACAAATATAAGTGAATAAGTGTAGGACTAAATCTGGTCAAATGTTAAATTGCTCTTTGTATTGTTGTAAAATACATTCATGAAAAACTATATATACTGTATATATATATATATATATATATATATATATATATATATATACACACACACACACACACACAATAATCTATGACAAAAATATGAAAAATCATGAGTGCACAGTAATTTTATAAAATTTAAACATTTAGTGAAATAACATTATTTAGTGGGGAACAAATATAAGTGAATAAGTGTAGGACTAAATCTGGTCAAATGTTAAATTGCTCTTTGTATTGTTGTAAAATACAT
>NW_015505742.1:112301-116929 GCF_001515645.1 Sinocyclocheilus grahami
ATATATATATATGTACACACACACACACACACACACAATAAATTAATTGCCCCTATTATGCCTTTTCAAATATTACCTTTCATGCAGTGTGTCATGTAGCTGTATGTGAACATAAACTATCTGCAAAGTTGTGAAGCCGACAGTGCACAATAAATAAAGTTATTGTCTATCAAAAAAAAGAGTCGACTCGCAATCGCCTAAACGAGTCGTCAGGAATTTGAATCTTATTTTGTTTCGCCTCTACGTCACGAAGTAACACATTTGCATAATGTCTGCCCACGTTCTACGTCGCCAACTTGCCCGCCCACAAACAGTAAAATTTCCGTGTGGTTAACATCATGCCGAGAAGACGCTGTATCCTACGCTGTGAGAATAAATTAGTTTTATCACATCTTATAATTACCACAAACTTGTTAACACTTGACACTTACCACTGAGAAACGTCCTGCTCCTGCTCCGGTAGACCAATTCAGAGCCAATCTCTCTACGGCTCTGGACCAATCACAAAGTACTGCGCCATCTGACCAATCACAGCAGTCAGGGCTCACGGAAAGGAGGGGTTTAGAGAGACTGATTATTGAACTGCTTCGCACAAGTCGTTTACAAACCATTTAGAAATTAGGTAAAATTAAATCTATTTTTATTTGTGAAAACTAACGTTTTTTGACCTTGCTTGCATGTAAACATGTTTTAGGAGACTCATAAAACAATATTAGCAACCTTAAAAATGGCATAATAGGGGCACTTTAAAATACATTTCTTTTAAATGTATAGCACAATAATGGAGGCAGCAACATATGATAGATAGGACAGAACAAGAAAGGCTATTGATAATATTTCATTGTGCAAAATAATTTTGTATAATAATACGAAAGGCTCAATACAGGGTGAAGCGCTTATGCGCATCCTGTGCGCAGAATGATGCGCTTGAAGCAACACGGAGTCACAGCGCGCAGCATAGAAATGTTCAAAGCAAAAAGTGAAGAGATATTAATGCATATTGTATTAAATCTGTGCAATAGTTTGAGCATTTTCTTTTAACAGTTTTAAATCTCAGTTACTGTGCGCTCTTGGAGAGAGTTTCATCGTCTTGACTGTCGAAACCGCAGACAGACAGCCGCAGCGGAGCAAAGAGTTTACATGAACTTGACTTAAATATTCCTCACATTAAACTACAGAACAGCTTCAGAACACTTGGAATATAGTGCACGAAAACTTTATGGTGCATTATAATGTTTTTGTGCCTTTCGTGCGGCTTAACAATAACAGAATAGTATACGCACAATATCGGATTTGCATCGGTCTCGTCTGACCGATACCAGAGCCGACAGAAAATGCCATTATCGGAGCCGATACCGATACGGAGTATCAGATCGGTGAATCCCTAGTCACAATTCCTTTTGGAGCTTTTCTCAGCAAATACAGACATTTGCAATTAATTTACAATTGATTTATGTAACAACAACAACAACAACAATAATGGTTATTATTAACAAATTTAACATGATAAATTATTACCCTGTGTATTACTGCTATTCTTAACTTATTGTAAAAAGTAGCCTAGATACCTTATAACTATATCTATATATGTAAAGCATGTTTGTGTTATGGAAAATTCTGTTATTGGATTTGAAGTCATGATGCACTTTCAGACAGTGATTTTAACTCTGACTTGTGAAGCCTGTGGAAAGGCAGGGATACCGAAATAGCACATTGTCAGTTTGTTCAGAGGTCAAGGGTAACTTTCTATCTGTGGGATGGTTAAAGAGTCTGCCTCACCTCACACAAACCTCCCTCTGCCTGAAAACCGAGAGCTGAGGTTAACACCATTACAAGGTGAAGACAAAACCGAGGGAGCACTGGTTACTTGTCAGGAAAGTATAATGGATAGCAGAAGTAATACACTGTGATACTGCCAATACCGAATGCTTCTTGCCAACAGAGAGTTATTCATTTAGTTTCTCACAGTTCCTTTAGCGTCATTTGAAGCACAATATTTCATTCTTCAGAATAAATTTCACAACATGAAATTAATAATGTCTAATACTCCACTGACAAATTGTGAAGTATTCTATCATCAAAAGCAACCAAACCAAAGTTATCCAAATCATGTATGGACACTTTCCATGAGTCTTGACAGCATATAACACATTTATTAGTTTTATTATTTTTACATATTTACTTACTTATATCCAGCAAAGCGACAATAAAGACTTTTAGAATGTTACAAACACTTATTTAAAATAAATTATATTCTTCTAAAAAATCATGAAGAAAATGCATCACAATTTTCACTAAAAATATTAAGCAGCAAAACCATTTTCAACAATGATACTTAATGTTTCTTGAGCACCAAAGTAGCAAAACAGAATGATTTCTGTATCTGACTATAGGTGCTTGACTAGTGCTGTAACATTACTCTCGATAATAGCAGCTGAACTTTTCTTTGCAACTGAAAGATGACTTCAAAAACTTTCATAATATCTGAGAATATGCTATTAAAGAATGGCAGATACATCATAAGGTCTGACTTTAGTTAGATTTCCCAAAGTGCACAGGAAGATGCATGACACCATGAATGATATGAAACTCAGAATTGCTGAAATACTTTTTTTGTTGAATGATTAAACTGCTCTAAAAGTGTCTCTCCACGGGATGAGAACTTTTCCCTAAATGTCAAAACTATAAGAAAGACCATGTGATACCATATTGCACAAAATATATGTTAATATAATAAGTGGTTATTGCAATTTTCTTCATCTTCTATTTCTGTACATTTGGTACATTACTGTTATTC
The DNA here is from genome assembly GCF_001515645.1 of Sinocyclocheilus grahami. Lineage (NCBI taxonomy): Eukaryota > Metazoa > Chordata > Actinopteri > Cypriniformes > Cyprinidae > Sinocyclocheilus > Sinocyclocheilus grahami. Next base: position 115,099 of record NW_015505742.1, read on the forward strand.
TGTTGTATGCATTGTCTCGTTTGCATATTTTACATTGAATATATAAAACAAAGCGTAAACTAAAGCTAAATGTCAGTTTATTTCCATGCCTTTGTGCCCTAAAAATGTCTTAGTTCATATAATTGCACGGTTGATACAGGAGAACAATTGTGGCTAATGTCATTGTGTGTGCGCATGCAATGGAGGAGAGCATCCATGTCATTTATCAAACCAGTCTGGGCTGGAGCTGATGAATTGAAAATCACATCCAGCTGGACACTTTCATGTCACAAAGAACAGCTCTTTTGCCAGCCAGTGTGACAGACATCCCAGAGTAAGACTCGACTGAGCTCACAGCGGGCAGATCACAGGCCACATATGGCAGAAAGCAGCATGTAAGACATTAGCGTGCCTTTGAGACCATTAATCGCTTTAGTATTAATTGGAAAATTGGGATTTAGTGTTAATTGACTGGCACTGGAAAAATATAGGACTATAAAAGAGCACTGTGGCTCAGAACTGTGTGTGATGACAGAAACACTGGCCTGCCACGGCATAATACAGCATAACGGTGACAACACATTTGCCAGCGGCCCTGGTTCCGGAAGTGTTTTTCCCATTCATTTTCTCCACAGTGACTTTAAAAACATTCTTCAGTGAAGATTTAAGCCACAAACTAAACCAACCAGAGTTGCAAACCAACCAAATCACAACGTTGCGACCTTTAGTTGGAAGATGAAACATAAAATAAAATTGGACCGTAGACATGAATGAATAAAACACTGCAAATTACATAATCAAAAAAGATTTTACAACTGCAATATTATAAAATTATATTATAAATATTAATATATTATATCATATTAATTATATAATATAATATTAGTAATTGGCTACAGTATACAAGTATACAATAAGTATACATACATACGCATATATATATATATACACACACACAAATATATGTTTGTTTGTGTGTGTGTGTGTGTGTGTTTTATTTATTTATTTATAATAATAATAATATAGCAGTGCTTCATGGGAATGGACGATCACAGCGGAGTTATTTTGCCAATAGTGTTTTATTTTGCATCCAGTTTTTAATTTCCATGGACATGGTAACTTCTATGATTGGTGGATTTCTTTATAAGATTCATAGGGAATGTAGTTCTTCACTGGGATACCATTATGGGCCATTTAACACAACTGACTTGTTGCTTCTACGGAAGCTTATGTCAATATTGCGTAATAGCAGAGCGCAAAATAAGTTGATATATAATTTCTTTGGATAAAATGAATGTGATTTTTACTTTTGAATCGCTGCTGCTGCACTGTACAAAGAAAAATGTAATTCTCAGCTTAATAAAATCTCAGTCCAGATAGCACAAAGAGCTGTGTTTGTGTATTCACACTAAAGGTCATTCTACATCTGTTTGCATGTCTTCTCAACTTCAAACGTATACTTATGAGGATTCGCATGATTGTGCAAATGTGTTTAATATTACAGAACGTACATGTTTTCTTCCTGAATGCTGAAAGGCATCGTTAAAATGCTACTGGGTCCCAGGTGGGCTTGCAAGACCTGGATTCTCCTGATGAGCAATCTGTCCAATCAGGCAACATATTGTCAGGGCTGTCCATAATGAGCAGCCAACATGTGCTGTCATGCAAATGAGCACAGGCTACTTCGGCACAAAACATGTGGCGCTGCGCTACTAATTTTCCTTTTTGATCTCTGGCTAATTCGCCTAATTAGGAAGGCAGTTTCAGTGTGGACTCTTCTGTATGGGTGTTTACACTCCATTCTAATAACATACCAACAGTATAGCATGTTTTAATAAATATCACTGCAGCA
>NW_015505742.1:117874-129777 GCF_001515645.1 Sinocyclocheilus grahami
TGTACACACACACACACACACACACAATAAATTAATTGCCCCTATTATGCCTTTTCAAATATTACCTTTCATGCAGTGTGTCATGTAGCTGTATGTGAACATAAACTATCTGCAAAGTTGTGAAGCCGACAGTGCACAATAAATAAAGTTATTGTCTATCAAAAAAAAGAGTCGACTCGCAATCGCCTAAACGAGTCGTCAGGAATTTGAATCTTATTTTGTTTCGCCTCTACGTCACGAAGTAACACATTTGCATAATGTCTGCCCACGTTCTACGTCGCCAACTTGCCCGCCCACAAACAGTAAAATTTCCGTGTGGTTAACATCATGCCGAGAAGACGCTGTATCCTACGCTGTGAGAATAAATTAGTTTTATCACATCTTATAATTACCACAAACTTGTTAACACTTGACACTTACCACTGAGAAACGTCCTGCTCCTGCTCCGGTAGACCAATTCAGAGCCAATCTCTCTACGGCTCTGGACCAATCACAAAGTACTGCGCCATCTGACCAATCACAGCAGTCAGGGCTCACGGAAAGGAGGGGTTTAGAGAGACTGATTATTGAACTGCTTCGCACAAGTCGTTTACAAACCATTTAGAAATTAGGTAAAATTAAATCTATTTTTATTTGTGAAAACTAACGTTTTTTGACCTTGCTTGCATGTAAACATGTTTTAGGAGACTCATAAAACAATATTAGCAACCTTAAAAATGGCATAATAGGGGCACTTTAAAATACATTTCTTTTAAATGTATAGCACAATAATGGAGGCAGCAACATATGATAGATAGGACAGAACAAGAAAGGCTATTGATAATATTTCATTGTGCAAAATAATTTTGTATAATAATACGAAAGGCTCAATACAGGGTGAAGCGCTTATGCGCATCCTGTGCGCAGAATGATGCGCTTGAAGCAACACGGAGTCACAGCGCGCAGCATAGAAATGTTCAAAGCAAAAAGTGAAGAGATATTAATGCATATTGTATTAAATCTGTGCAATAGTTTGAGCATTTTCTTTTAACAGTTTTAAATCTCAGTTACTGTGCGCTCTTGGAGAGAGTTTCATCGTCTTGACTGTCGAAACCGCAGACAGACAGCCGCAGCGGAGCAAAGAGTTTACATGAACTTGACTTAAATATTCCTCACATTAAACTACAGAACAGCTTCAGAACACTTGGAATATAGTGCACGAAAACTTTATGGTGCATTATAATGTTTTTGTGCCTTTCGTGCGGCTTAACAATAACAGAATAGTATACGCACAATATCGGATTTGCATCGGTCTCGTCTGACCGATACCAGAGCCGACAGAAAATGCCATTATCGGAGCCGATACCGATACGGAGTATCAGATCGGTGAATCCCTAGTCACAATTCCTTTTGGAGCTTTTCTCAGCAAATACAGACATTTGCAATTAATTTACAATTGATTTATGTAACAACAACAACAACAACAATAATGGTTATTATTAACAAATTTAACATGATAAATTATTACCCTGTGTATTACTGCTATTCTTAACTTATTGTAAAAAGTAGCCTAGATACCTTATAACTATATCTATATATGTAAAGCATGTTTGTGTTATGGAAAATTCTGTTATTGGATTTGAAGTCATGATGCACTTTCAGACAGTGATTTTAACTCTGACTTGTGAAGCCTGTGGAAAGGCAGGGATACCGAAATAGCACATTGTCAGTTTGTTCAGAGGTCAAGGGTAACTTTCTATCTGTGGGATGGTTAAAGAGTCTGCCTCACCTCACACAAACCTCCCTCTGCCTGAAAACCGAGAGCTGAGGTTAACACCATTACAAGGTGAAGACAAAACCGAGGGAGCACTGGTTACTTGTCAGGAAAGTATAATGGATAGCAGAAGTAATACACTGTGATACTGCCAATACCGAATGCTTCTTGCCAACAGAGAGTTATTCATTTAGTTTCTCACAGTTCCTTTAGCGTCATTTGAAGCACAATATTTCATTCTTCAGAATAAATTTCACAACATGAAATTAATAATGTCTAATACTCCACTGACAAATTGTGAAGTATTCTATCATCAAAAGCAACCAAACCAAAGTTATCCAAATCATGTATGGACACTTTCCATGAGTCTTGACAGCATATAACACATTTATTAGTTTTATTATTTTTACATATTTACTTACTTATATCCAGCAAAGCGACAATAAAGACTTTTAGAATGTTACAAACACTTATTTAAAATAAATTATATTCTTCTAAAAAATCATGAAGAAAATGCATCACAATTTTCACTAAAAATATTAAGCAGCAAAACCATTTTCAACAATGATACTTAATGTTTCTTGAGCACCAAAGTAGCAAAACAGAATGATTTCTGTATCTGACTATAGGTGCTTGACTAGTGCTGTAACATTACTCTCGATAATAGCAGCTGAACTTTTCTTTGCAACTGAAAGATGACTTCAAAAACTTTCATAATATCTGAGAATATGCTATTAAAGAATGGCAGATACATCATAAGGTCTGACTTTAGTTAGATTTCCCAAAGTGCACAGGAAGATGCATGACACCATGAATGATATGAAACTCAGAATTGCTGAAATACTTTTTTTGTTGAATGATTAAACTGCTCTAAAAGTGTCTCTCCACGGGATGAGAACTTTTCCCTAAATGTCAAAACTATAAGAAAGACCATGTGATACCATATTGCACAAAATATATGTTAATATAATAAGTGGTTATTGCAATTTTCTTCATCTTCTATTTCTGTACATTTGGTACATTACTGTTATTCTGTTGTATGCATTGTCTCGTTTGCATATTTTACATTGAATATATAAAACAAAGCGTAAACTAAAGCTAAATGTCAGTTTATTTCCATGCCTTTGTGCCCTAAAAATGTCTTAGTTCATATAATTGCACGGTTGATACAGGAGAACAATTGTGGCTAATGTCATTGTGTGTGCGCATGCAATGGAGGAGAGCATCCATGTCATTTATCAAACCAGTCTGGGCTGGAGCTGATGAATTGAAAATCACATCCAGCTGGACACTTTCATGTCACAAAGAACAGCTCTTTTGCCAGCCAGTGTGACAGACATCCCAGAGTAAGACTCGACTGAGCTCACAGCGGGCAGATCACAGGCCACATATGGCAGAAAGCAGCATGTAAGACATTAGCGTGCCTTTGAGACCATTAATCGCTTTAGTATTAATTGGAAAATTGGGATTTAGTGTTAATTGACTGGCACTGGAAAAATATAGGACTATAAAAGAGCACTGTGGCTCAGAACTGTGTGTGATGACAGAAACACTGGCCTGCCACGGCATAATACAGCATAACGGTGACAACACATTTGCCAGCGGCCCTGGTTCCGGAAGTGTTTTTCCCATTCATTTTCTCCACAGTGACTTTAAAAACATTCTTCAGTGAAGATTTAAGCCACAAACTAAACCAACCAGAGTTGCAAACCAACCAAATCACAACGTTGCGACCTTTAGTTGGAAGATGAAACATAAAATAAAATTGGACCGTAGACATGAATGAATAAAACACTGCAAATTACATAATCAAAAAAGATTTTACAACTGCAATATTATAAAATTATATTATAAATATTAATATATTATATCATATTAATTATATAATATAATATTAGTAATTGGCTACAGTATACAAGTATACAATAAGTATACATACATACGCATATATATATATATACACACACACAAATATATGTTTGTTTGTGTGTGTGTGTGTGTGTGTTTTATTTATTTATTTATAATAATAATAATATAGCAGTGCTTCATGGGAATGGACGATCACAGCGGAGTTATTTTGCCAATAGTGTTTTATTTTGCATCCAGTTTTTAATTTCCATGGACATGGTAACTTCTATGATTGGTGGATTTCTTTATAAGATTCATAGGGAATGTAGTTCTTCACTGGGATACCATTATGGGCCATTTAACACAACTGACTTGTTGCTTCTACGGAAGCTTATGTCAATATTGCGTAATAGCAGAGCGCAAAATAAGTTGATATATAATTTCTTTGGATAAAATGAATGTGATTTTTACTTTTGAATCGCTGCTGCTGCACTGTACAAAGAAAAATGTAATTCTCAGCTTAATAAAATCTCAGTCCAGATAGCACAAAGAGCTGTGTTTGTGTATTCACACTAAAGGTCATTCTACATCTGTTTGCATGTCTTCTCAACTTCAAACGTATACTTATGAGGATTCGCATGATTGTGCAAATGTGTTTAATATTACAGAACGTACATGTTTTCTTCCTGAATGCTGAAAGGCATCGTTAAAATGCTACTGGGTCCCAGGTGGGCTTGCAAGACCTGGATTCTCCTGATGAGCAATCTGTCCAATCAGGCAACATATTGTCAGGGCTGTCCATAATGAGCAGCCAACATGTGCTGTCATGCAAATGAGCACAGGCTACTTCGGCACAAAACATGTGGCGCTGCGCTACTAATTTTCCTTTTTGATCTCTGGCTAATTCGCCTAATTAGGAAGGCAGTTTCAGTGTGGACTCTTCTGTATGGGTGTTTACACTCCATTCTAATAACATACCAACAGTATAGCATGTTTTAATAAATATCACTGCAGCAAATTGAATCCACACACACTCACACTCACACACACACACACACCCACCAATAAAGTTTTACTAAAGTGGAGATAAATGCAGAAAGCTATTAGGGTGAATCTCACAAAAATAATAATAATGTCACTTGCAAATTAAAGTCAAATATCAGAAATTCTGTTTTTCATAAAGACAATAAGGCCTATTTCTAGAACCATTAACATTTTACATTGTGACATTATTTTAATGATAATTAAGTACATGTCCTACTAAATTCTAAGTACCTTAATGTGTCCGGACAATTTTTTATTTTTTTTAATTTCCCATTAATTCAAAGGGTGACAACCAAGGGTGATTCTCATTTTTCAATAAAACGTTTTTGCTTGAATTTTAATAACAAATTATATATATATATATATATATATATATATATATATATATATATATATATATATATATATATGAATTCATTAATTAAAATCAGTACAAATACTACAATTATGTATAAATTCCTCAAAATCTGTACTCAGTTGTCATGAAAAAATAAAACACAAAAAAGTTTCTAAAAATATTTAACTAAATATACAAAAACCTTACTTTTAATTAATTTCTATTAATTATGTAATTTCTATAATCCACTGACTAATATTTTGGAGTGCCATATCCCAAAAACAAGTAAACAATGAACTTTATAAAAAGCTTGCATTTAACTACAGCATCAAATATATTTTAATTAATCTCAAAAGTAAATGCATTGATTTCCCCAGTCTACACCCATGAAATAATATCGAATCTTACACTGTTCCCTTTATTATATCAATAAAACATCATTATCAGACCTCAATAACCATAATGCTATATATCTCCCAATGACATCTCAAGCCCAAATATTGTTTTTCTTCCCTCAGCCACCTTCAGGGCTGCTCAAATCCATTCTAACAGCTGGAACCGTCAGTCACAGCACATCCACAAAGGACAAAATAATGACTATCATCATCACCATTATCATAATTAGCATTGTCATATGAAGATTGCATTGCCTAGGGAATCAGTGTTGGACTATAACCAAAACTCTCACTAAAATTTGACCAGTGAAGAGACTACTATTTGCTGCCATTTGCTGTGTCCATGGGTGGTTGTAAGGGTGTTGTTATGCAATTACTAAGGTGTTCTGAGGGGTTGCAAAGTCAAAAGAAGCCACCAAAAATCAAAATATTATTTGTTCTCTAAATCTGGCCCAAGTGATTCATTCAATTTGAGTTTGACGTTATTTATTTATTTGAAATAATTCTCAGTAAATTGTGAGTTTAAATTGTACATTGCGCTCTTGCCTTCTTCTGTCCCTCACTAAAGAATCCTTGATACTTGCTCCAGTTCTGAAAATGAGGCAGACGCAGATGGCGGGTGAAAGATGCTATTAACCACACACCCTAAACCTCTCTATCCTAAAAGCCCCGCAGGTCTTCATGTTTGAACCCTCCTTCTGTTAATACCAACAGGAGAAGTAATCCAAATTAAAAGGAATAAATCAAAAGAGACAGAAGTGTTCTGTTATTATTTTACCTTTTAAATAAACAAATAAAAGACAAACCTTTTCATAATTTCCCCACGAATCCAAAAAGAAATAGAAAGAAAGAGAGAAAGACAATTAAGTATAAACAAACAAAGATATATAAGTAAAAAGAAACAAATAAAACAAATACAATAAATAATAATAAAAACCAATAAATAAATAAATAAATAAATGAGGTGGTTCAATTTAACTGACAGGCTCAACTACATGGGCTTGGTCAATATCAGTATATGTGATAGTTGTTAGTTTAACCACTCAGTTACATAAATCCATACACATTACAAATCCAGGTTTAAGTTCCTAACATATTTAAAGAAACCAGTGCATTTTCTAAAATTTCTCAACACAGAAAAAGAATACAGCTTTAATGATTTCTGCACAGCTAGACACAAGCACAGCACATTGTAAGATGTTCTGGTAAATCACAAATGCCATCTTTCACAGAAACTGATGCCATTAGGGACATCATTCTGTGACAGCACTCCAGTATGTCTTGCACACTGAGATGTGATGTTTTTATACAGTTATGACGAAGATACTTCTCTATGACACATAAAAGACCATGCAAAGAGGTTTCAGAGCTCCAGGTTGTTTCTTTGCAATCAGCGATGCTCAAGTTGAAGGAAAAATTCACTTCCAGAATAAAAATGTCCTGATAATTTACTCACCCCCATGTGATCCAAGATGTTCATGTCTTTCTGTCTACAATCGCAAAGAAATTAAGGATTTTAAGGAAAACATTCCAGGATTTTTCTCCATATAGTGGACTTCAATGGTGGTCAACGGGTTGAAGGTCTAAATTGCACTTTCAATGCAGCTTCAAATGGCTCTACATGATCCCAGCCGAGGAATAAGGGTCTTATCTAGCGATACGATCAGTCATTTCTTAAACAATAACAATATATATACTTTTCAACCAAAAATCTAAAGCATTTATTAATCTCTGTTAATGTTAATTTCAACAGTGTTAAATAATGGACCCTTATTGTAAAGCGTTACCAACACATATATATGTGGTCATGATAACTTTGGATAATCCAACGAATGAAAAGCGCTTCATCTAATTTTTATTTTACCAAACCAAAAGATAATGTGAGACTTATTTGTTATGAATTATGTAACACTTGAATTTAAAGGTCACATATACTTTGGTATAAACTGTATACCAGAACTATACAATCATATCATCCAGCCTGGGTTCAGACAGTGCCCTTAGTCAGGTTATTATAGTTCTGTAAAACATTAATTTGTTCATGTGTGTTAAATTACATTCATGCAATGTACAGCCCATTCCCAGCAGCTACATGTAATTCCCAATATTCCAAGATACAATATGAAATGAATTCAAATAGTAAGGGGGTGTCCACTAACTCACTGCCCAACCCTAAGACTTTACCAGTGGTCAGCTATATATAGGTAGTAAAACCAAATGGTAGACTCCAGCATTAAAGAGGCTCAACTGAATGCAGACTGATTTGAAAAAGCATGAGAAAAATGATTCATCTGTTCATTTAGAGACTTAAAGCAAGTGAGCCAGTAAAAGTGCTGTGCTCTGAAACAAGATTTTTCTTAATCTGCATTCCTGTCTTGTTCCAAACAAACAAACATAAATAAATAAATAATAGCTTTTGTCTAAGTAAATATAGCATCTACTTTAATTCAAGTCTGCATTATAAGGTTAAACCTCTCATTTCATAGTACAGTTTAACTGGTCTCCTTTCATCCAAAACGTTCACTGCATTGAGGGAAATAAGTGATGAGCTCTCCACTGTGAACATAAAGCAACTATTATAGATTCTCACACGGTCTTTTTAAACCAGTAATCCAAGGTGACACACTATCACCCCACCTTCACAGTAGGAGTTTTATGAACCTTTAAACTGAGAGAAACTGCAGTGATATTTCTGTAGGATTGCGACATGACATCTGCCCTCTATCTCACCTAAACAGAGCAACAGAAGAGAGGCCATGAGGCTTGATGGACACAAGAAGACACGGAGATGTTGGAGTACAATTGCTTATCACTCTCTCCCATTTGCTCTCTCTCTTTTTCAGTCCCTCTTTATCTTTCTCTCCCATCCACTACCACAGCTGCCATTTCTGAGCACATGCTCATTTATTACAGGTCACTGGCGCACAAGGAAGAGTTTAAGGGGACAAAGTGACCAGTGTTTCCAACCTGCACAGCAGCACGCTAATTCACAATAAACTGCAAAAAAAAAAAAGTTTTTAAATAAAAAAAAAAGATGCTCTGCTCTTTTCTGTTAAACCAGCATTTTTCAACTGGTGCGTCGCAACCCAAAAATGGCAACAGCAGAGAAAAAAGACAAACAAAAAAACAATGCTGAATACAAATAACAAAATGCAAGTAACCATATAACCATGCATAGTTTTTGATAAAAAGGCTCATCAACATTAAAAAGGGAGGAAGAAATGCTTTCCGTATCGTTGCATGCTGACAAGGTCATTAAAAATTAGTACACAGAATAAAAATATATAGTATTTTGTCACAAATTCATCAGTCATTTTGTAGAAGCTAGTCAAATTAAGTAGACGCCAACACAGAAAAGTTACATGACAACTTCAATTAAAACCATCTTTAAGAAACCACCAGTAAAATTATGAATAATTTTAAATTGTGTAAAAATAATCGAATTGTACAATTTTCACCTATTGCAAGCATAACCAACATTTAACATCGGAGTCTATAGAGTTGCATTTGTCTTACATTTGAATTTCCAGATCAACGAAAACTCAAGGCTTAAGACATACCAAAAAAAAAAAAAAATCATAGCAGAAGTTAAGTTCTTCAGGCAAATGTTCTTCTCTAAGAAGGGAGGGGCTTACTCTGAAATTCCAGGTTTCAAACTCAAAAAGAACATTCTGAATATTGTAAAATTAACTGCTAGTTGCTAGGCAACCACACATCCCATCTATCCCATAATTACACCAAATATAATTAGCCACAGATCCTTCATGCACGGAAAGTCTAGTAAGTGTTTTCAGTTATTGTTATAGCTGTTCAAAATGTGGAGGAAGAATAATAATAAAAGGCCAGAGCAACAGCAAACATAAAAGACAAGGAGGTTGTGCTACATCAGAAATAACCTACAGAAATCCAGGCTAAAACTTGAGCTGTCTTTAGATGCAGTTTGTTGCTTCAGTTTCAGATGTTGTATGCCTGTATAAATGATCACATTAGTATGGGAAGTAACGGATCACAGCTGACGAAGAGGCACCGAGCCAAACAGTTCTGAGAGGATGGAGAAAGACTGAGAGACAGTGAGGAGACATTGAGGATGAAGGAGGGGGACGATGTCTTAGAGACAAATGGACAGAAGCCATGCCACAACCACAGAAAGAGACCAGCAGGCGTTTCTTTTCAGAGAAGAATGTCAAGTGGTGGAAAAAACAAACCCTTAAGCTAGTGAAAAGGATAATTATTTTGGCTACTCTGAAGTTCCCTGAAAAAAGGGCAATCCCATAGATTATAATTAGCTTTATTGGTTTACTCCACACCAAAGAACTGACACGTCCATGATTCAGACGTTAGAGGAAGAAAAAAGCTGTTTGGTAACTCTTCTGAAGAAAAAAAAATAGATAATGTAAAATTCAAATACATGACAATTCATATTTTTAACTCTGCGGGCGATTCTCACGATTGTGAGTCCAGGTCACAATTAAACCCTAAAATCAAAAGTAAATAACAAAATAAAGTTGCAAGCCAGTAAATATAATTGGCCAATTAAAATCAATTCGTTTTTGTGTGTGTGTGTGTGTGTGTGTGTGTGTGTGTGTATTTTGACAGGTTTCGTGATATTTTGAAATATCATGATTTGCAGTTCTGAAAATGTTGAATATAATAATTATTAATGTTATTACAAAAGATTATTTTTGAAACATTTGTAATCATTAAATGTCCGCATAACTGCAATAAATGTCCTTGTACTGTAAGACATAGACAACAAGCGTATTTTAAAGTTATGACTCCATGACAAACAAATTCCTAATAAGAGGATTAAGCTTGGCTAAAATTGCAAACAACATTTCCTGCTCATAAAAATATTCATGTCTAGACACCATATCAGTGACAAGCTTAATTACTGGGAGACTCATTGGGGCTCTCAAATGGGGCTTAATCCAAGTTGACGCTGAATAATAATTTGACTGCATTCCCGAGTCAATATCCTTTAGAACTTAAATGTCACATCTCAGCCTGGGTCAGATGTTGTGTCATTTATCTGCAGACTGAGTGAGCTGAAGCAGAAATTAGATATAAAAGGAAAATGTATGAAACAAATAATAATAGAATGAACAGCAAAAATATGAAACCTGATGACCCTGCAATAATTTGTGAAGAGTTTTTTGCATGGGGGATTTTAAATATATCTTCCACAAACAGCCTCCTGTAAATGACAAACGTTTTGGTACTATAGCATTCTTACAATCCTCAAATTGACCTTCACCTTATCAATTCAGTAATACATGCAAGAAGATGCATTCAATTGTTCAGTAGAAGTAATTTGACCATTAAACAAATAATCATTTATGTACAATGATTTATCATCTCAAACTATAGATAATCGATTAGCATGTCATTCTGACCACGATTGAAATGCAATGTGACCATGAGCCTAGTAATCAATCAATCCCTCAAACAATTCAGTCATGTTATTCATTTGAACTACAAACTGAAGATTAAAGATTTTATTATAGTCTCAGAACATGTCATCCATATTTGTGCAAATTTCACTAAACCTACAAAAAGCATGTCTAGTAAATAAATAAATCGTTATAAATGATTCTTATAATAATTGCAAAAAAACATTATTATTATTATTATTATTTTTTTAAATAGTTATACATTAAACATTTAATAATACATTTCATTACATTAAAACGATGTAATAATATTGTACTTTAACACACTGAGAAAGATAACGGCAACAGAAGCAAACTGAGATTCATAATCACTATAATAATATCACAATTTTCTTTTGAGGTAAACAGTGAACATGTTTTGATGACATTTGCCCATTCAGTCAACAGTCATATTCATTATAAGAACTAAAACACACAAATCAACAGTACAAGTCTGCCTCCCTGGATACAGGCTTAACACCGTTTTGCGTCATAACGCTCACTTATATTTGTGTCATGAAATACTCCTTCCACATTTCTCCTTTTTCATACAATGCACAACAAAACTTAATTCATGCACCGCCAACGCTGAGTTCGCTTCTCACAGTAGGGATGCAGAAATATGCTGAGCAGCTATTTGAACACAGCGTAGGGGTCCGCAGCGCGATGCCAAGCGCGCAGGAAATGCGCGTTCCGCTGAGCGCGCTCCCGCGCTGCGTTCCACTAAGCGCCTTTACGCGCATCGACACATTAAAATAGACTCTCCCCTGACTGGAAGTCTATGACAGCCAGGGCTGGACTGGGACAAAAAAATCGGCTCAGGCATTTATGTATAGTGAATTGGTGGGTTTTTGTTAAATGTGAGCCAACATCATCACAATTAAAAGAACCAAAGACTTAAACTACTTCAGTCTGTGTGCATTGAATTTATTTAATAAACAAGTTTCACAATTTGAGTTGAATTACTGAAATAAATGAACTTTTCCACGACATTCTAATTTATTGAGATGCACCTGTATATATACATATATATATATATATATATGTTGGGCCAAAAATTTTTTATACACAAACACTAACACTGTGTGTGTGTGACT